>NC_051270.1:19650414-19736224 GCF_015220745.1 Sebastes umbrosus
CTTTCTCTCTCTTGCCCCCGTCTCCTGCTGTTTTTTTTGGTTTGGCATGGCTGCATCCCAGAAGATAGTTAACTCCTCACCCCTACTGCCACCATCTCAGTCAGGTTTGTGTGCAGAGCAGGCGGCGGAATAACACAGCGTGTTTGTGTTTGTGTGTTTATTCATGTGTGTGTGTGTGTGATGAAGAGAGAGAGAGAGAGAGAGAGAGAAGGGGGGAAAGTCTGCTGTCAGCGCAGCATGGTGAGCAGTCTGTGCGCTAGGCTGCACAAGCCAAGTTTCCTAGACGGACACACAAACGCACCCACACACTCGCAGACAGAGACAAGGACTCTTATTTTCAGAGAAAAGAATGGAGGCGGGGGATCTTTTATATTTTCCTCTTCCAAACACGTAGCTGTTCTATTGTGAGCTGCCCTTGAAGACCCACGGCGCTCTATCTGCACTCTCTATTGGTTGATGCTTTCCTACTGTCTGATACAGTGTGAACAGATGCTCCCTTGATAGTCGTTGGCCTCTCGCTGTCAGTGGGGCTGTCCAATCAGCTGTCACCCTGACTCCGAACTGAACTGTGACCACTCTTCTCCTCGGGTGAAGCATCAGCACTGGCCGGTATTTCCCTCTCATCTGTACCCTCGCCTCCTCTATCTCTTTTCGCTCTTAACACCACCACCACCCCCATCACACACACACACACGCACGTGTGAACGCACGCACACACATTCACGCTATCTGGCTGTGTTGTTGCCTGGAGGGAGTTCATTCTGCCCTCCTTCTCTCCTCCACCTCCTTCTCTCCGTATCAGCAGTGAAAGGGAGGGCGAGAAAATGAGAGAGCGAGAAAGAGAGAGAGAGAGAGAGTGGCAGCAGTAGCAGAGGCAGCAGAGCCGTCTCTCCTCTGATCATCTTTCTTGGATAGAGGGATAAAAGACAGTCCCAGGAATCAGTCGTCGCTCTCTCCTGCAGGATTTACACAGCCTGTATTTTATCATCCCTCCCGTCTCTTTTCACCTCTTCTTGGCACTGGACCACTAGCTTTTACATCTTTCTCCGGCTGTCCCAGCTTCCCGGGTGTGTGTTTGTGTGTCTGTGTGCCTGTAAGAAAGAGCTGGAGAAAGCGTGTTTCCTGCTGCTGCTTGGAAACGGACAGCGAGTGCGTGACCCTTTGCCCGGGGGATCACGGGCGAGAGCGAGGGGGTCGAGAGCGGGGGCGTACTCAGGGGTTGACCCTTGCACCTCTCTGTCTGTGTGTATCTGTGTGACTGTCTGTGTGTTTGTGTATGCGTGTGTCCTAGCTGGCTGGGCGGTCCCAGCCTCACGCTTGGTTAGCGAGGACCAGAGAGCGGGGATGACAGGCTGAGTCCCAGCCCAGCCTTCCCTCACACAGAGCCTCATTTCTGGGTGGCTGCGAGGGCAAAGCCCCTCTCTAGCTCAGTCATCCAGGACCAGACGGCTGCCTGCACGTTTGAAAGAAGTTGCTCTCTCTTCATGACACTTCAACAGTAACCATGTTTGGACTAAAAGCACCACTTTACTACTTGCCAGGTAAGAAAATGGTAATTGTGTTATGTGGACATTTTCATGTTTGTGTGCATTTTAAGCTTGCAAATCTATTGTGTATATCCACAGTGGTATAGGCAGTGTGTACGTACGTTCTTTGTGTGCTCTGAAAAAGTGCACAGGAGGTTTGAGGTTAGCTCTGGAGTGCATCTAAGGAGACGCTTGTCTTTGTGTTGCCGGTCCTGAGGTTGGAACCTGAGATCCAGGGCTGGTAATGCTGTGTGACAGCCGCTCTCACTCTGTTTCGCTAAGCTCTCAGCCCTTTATCAGCAGGGAAGTCAGCAGGTAAACAGGACACTAAGTGGCAGCGTGTGTTTTATTCAGCACAACCACACGGCGAGTAGAGGAGAGAAACAAAATTGTGGTTTTGTATGTGCGATCTGTCTATACGTATGTGTGTTTCTGTGTGTCTTTGTGTCTGTGCCGGCGATTGTGCACACATGCATGGACACGTGCATGTGTGTGGTTTTGTGTGTGCGTCTGTGTGTGAAAAAAGAGTGAGTGCTAGGGCGGCGTGAGGTTACCGCCGGTCGGCGCTTAAGTGCGTCTCACGGCTCACTGGGCACTGATTGTGGAGAGGACAGCCAAGAGAGGGCAGTGAGAGGGAGAGAGAGAATGACTGACGGAGGTAGAAAGGGAGAATGAAAGAGAAGGGAACTTAAGAAAGGCAATATTTCACTTTCTGTGCCACGTTATAGGGCTCATTCTACCATATTTCTTTTTATTTGTGTGTATGTGTGCATTCATATGGAATTTTATCCAGAAATGTATTAACATTTTCCCCGCTGGTTGTTTAACTGTGCATGTACACACCTGTGAATCAGATACAAATATGCACTATGTTGTGTACAATGTGTGCAGTGCCAGCTGTTTCACTCACATTACTGTTTACATATCTGTCAAATAGTGTGATCTAAATCAGTATAAAGGTGCTAGTCCTCTGGTTAATGTGTGTTGTCATCGTTGTGTCTCCCTACAGCAGGAGTGAGTACCCTTCACTGACACTTAGCGGAGATACATTATTTATGTGCTTTAGTCAGCAGGTAGAGTGTGCAGTTAGACCATAACCAACCGCTTTAGTTTTGTCCCTCGCATTTCACTCAACAACCCCACGGCCCAATCTCATACACCCCCTCCACCATCATTTAATATTATTCATGGATATTTCTATTTTTTTAGTTGCCTTTTGCCCAGCTTTCCCCCATCTACTCTTTCTTTCTTTCTTTTTTTACTGAGAAATGTAACTAAAAATCCTTCTTTATGTCCTGAATTTGTTTTCTCTGATAGTTGTGTTAAAGCCCACAACACAGGCATACAGTATTTTGCAATTCAATTTAGATTTTCTTAGAATTATGATTTTACTACCAAAGCTATATGTTGTCAAATCAAATAATTAGTATGTGTATGATGTTTTTTATACATGCTTTCACTGTGCATTATGCTTTTCTTTTACTGTATGTTTCATGCACATTGTTGCAGGTATCCTAGACACAAAATACCCCACGATTAACAGTTGTAGATGGTAGTGGCCCAATTTCAAAGGTTAACATACTGTAGATGTGATATAACAACTAATACAAGGGAAACCAAAATAAACAGGTAGTGTATACCCATAATAATCCATGTGAGGGTACAGTACATCACTTGTTCAATGAAAAAAGACATGACTTTTCTCCGTTGAATGATTTCTCATTGCAACTGTCTATTAGGTTATCACCACAAACCAAATGAACATATTAAAATGAGGTGATGTCGTTTGAAAGCATTTGTACCATTTTTACTTTAGACAGGCAATTTGTAACAGCTTTTTATCTACATGTACTACACTCCACTATTGTTTTTCGTTCTGTACTTTCTCTTCAGCATGTCTTCACCATATCTTCTGTGTCTTGCAAGTCTACCTCTCTTGCTCAGAAGGAGGGTTTTGAAATGGAGATCTGCCAGTAAAGGCCACAGAGCGCCTGCTGTGTCTGTGTGAGAAATAAAGGCTACATACACACTACTGTAACACATTTTCTTTTTAAAACACACAACTTTTGCTACGTTTACACCAAGCGTCCACACTACACCGCCGTTTTGAAACCGCTAAAACAGAGACGTTTGAAAACGCTGCTGACCCCGTTTTAGTTTGAAAACTCCGGGATTGCGTTTTAGTCTGGATGGGGGTAAAGTCTTTTGAAAACAATGACGCAGACACCCTCGTTCGCTTCCTGATTGATTTCGTCAAGCCCCGCTTATGTGACCCTTTTCCGGAAGAAAACAAACGACATCTGCTTCGACTACCAGTGGTTAATTCAACATGGATACCAAATTACAGGCGTTGCTGACCTTGTCTATGCTAGCATCTGTTGTGCAGTTAAATTCTACATTTTATAATGCTACTACTGCCTACATGCGCAGGAAGAAAGCTATTACTCCAGAGATTTGCAACAATTCCTGTGTCCTTGCGGCGTTATGAGTCCTACACACGACAACCAAACGGAAGGGAAACGAGTGAGCTGTGTGTTGACCAAATTTCTTGACCCACAAAATAGTAAAATGTTGATTTGCGACTGTTTATTTTGTTTAAGTAAATTTGATTTGTGTGAGAGAAAGATACCTAGTAACCTAGTAGCAGCCTAGTATTGGAGTATCTTTGTGTGAGGGGGTCATACAGAGGGAGGAAGGACTCAATGTTGTACTTTGCTATATGTGTGAGAGCTTTTGACCACAGTGACGGTTGGATCAAACAAGGAGAGAGAGGGAGTGATACACAAAGGACATTAGAGAGGAAATAGGAAGGATGAAGAGCGATTAGAGAAGAAAGGGTTACTGACTTTCACCTCCTCTATCTCCTCACCTTCCACCTCTGTCTCCTCAGGGCTTTCTCTTTCTGATTCCCTGACTCCCCTCCAGCACCCAGCCATCTCCTTCATCTCCCTTCTCATCCTTCGCGTCTTCTTCCTCTTCCCTCATTTGCCTCTTGGTACATCCCTCCCCACCACTACATGTGTGTGTATGTGTGTGTGCGTTGCCCCTTTCGACCCCTAAACCTCCCACACCAACCTAGCCCACAGCAGGAGAGCCACAAGGGCCAAAGCTGGTGAGGTGTGTGTGTGTGTGTGTGTGTGTGTGTGTGTGTGTGTGTGTGTGTGTGTGTGTGTGTGTGTGTGTGTGTGTGTGTGTGTGTGTGTGTGTGTGTGTGTGTGTGTGTGTGTGTGTGTGTGTGTGCAGCACTGTGGGTTGCTTCTTCTCTTCCCCCTCCTTTCATTCAGCCACTGAATGAGCCCCTGCCTGCCTTCCCATCTTAACCGCCGTTGCCTTGGAGACCATGTCAGACACATGCTAGTTCTCTGTGATTATTTGACAACAAAAAAGGTTGGGTTAAATAAAGAGGGATGGGTTGGGAGGGTGTGTGTGTGATGGTAAGAGAGCAGTGAAAGTGCAGAAAGAAATAGATTAAGAGAGAATAACAGTGAGGAGATAAAGGTGGAGAGGAGAAGCACTTGAACTTGGGTTGCATTTACATCAGCAGAGCCAGAGAGCAACCACTTCAAAATGGAGCACGGTCACTCCTTCTCCATATGCCTCTTTCTCACTTTTACTCACCTCCTGCTTTTATTATCTCTGTCAGGCGTAATTCTAGCTGTCTGTCTGTCCACGGACAAATCTCACATACTACTGGACCCATCAGCCTGATATTTTCTGTGCTCATTTATGACTGTGCGCTCAAGGGCTTCTCGTGGTTGTGGTGATTCACAAGTTTTGAAAAGCCTATTTTATTGACTGTTTTATACCGTCATTAACTGCTGACTCCTCACTCCTTTTAATCGGCCGGTAGGGGGAATGGGAATGGGGTGGATGATTCAGTAGCAAAAGGCATTTCCGGCAATCGGCTAGTCTAAAAACAACCCTTACCTAGTCTGTTGAAGGCCACATTTTGGCTTTTGTCGTGGCTCAAATCTGACATCCATAGACAGGTTTGATCTCATTCTGAAACCGAAGCATCTGCAGATTTATCCTATACCCGATATGTTAGGATCAACTAAAGTTAGGCACGATATAAGATGACTAAATCCCAGTTTTTGTTATCTTCGCTGCCAGCCGGGAGGGACAACTGAGTGAGATTCAACTCTTCTTTGTTAGGGAGGGGAGAGGGAGTCACCGATATCTGCACTCTACCGAGTGCACTTTTCTAGTTCTTCTTGCTATCTGTCCCTCCCTCCTCCCAACACTGATCTGCATCCTTCCTCCTTCTATTCATCTTCCTCCATACCTCCCTCCTCTATTCTCCAAGGTGATTTCAAAGAAATCCTTCTTTAAACCTCTTGTACTGTGTGTGTTTTGTTTGTGATGGCTGTGTGCATTTTTCTGCATATCTTTCTGGTATATGTGTGTGTGTGTTGTGTGGGCTTGTATTCATTCCTGTGTATGTGTTGAAGTTGACTGCTCAGATCTATGGGATCACTCTCCGCTGTTGTTGTTTTCCCCCCAAAACTGTCTGCGCTTATAGCCTGGGGGTAAAGCAGTAAGAAAGAGGAAGAAGAGGAGAGAAAGTGGGATGGACAGACAGAGAGGCAGAGAACAAGGGAGTGAAACAAGCAAAAAAAAAATTAAGTGATGCTGAAACCGCAAACCACAGAGGCAAGCGGGAGAAAGGGGAAGAGAGGTTAAAGAGCAAGAGGGGCTAGACAGGCTACAGACGAGGTTTTGAGTTGCAGATACTGAGGAGCATCAGGTATTGCTCACCAGCGTTTCCCTTTGCTCAAAATCAGTTGCAGTAGACAGATTAATTCAAACAACCAATTTGTAATCCAGTCCACTAGTCAGGACTGCATACAGGACAGATTGAAATAAATGGGTAACTGACTTTACAATATACTGAGAGAGAAGCAAGAATAACGCATAAACAAATCCAGGACTAAACCCGTCTGATTGCTGCGGTCTTCTCTCTTCCCGTCTCCCTGGCTCTCTCTGAAAATCAATTCCTAGAGAACACAGCGACGTGGACAAAAAGCCTTTCTCCTCACACACACACACACACACACACCCGGGTAATCAATATGTGTGCGAGAAATGCTGGGTGTTGAGCCCTTGATCAGAGTGTGGACTAATCACTGGTGATTACTGAGCACTCTGGTTTAGGACCACAGAGAAGTGTTGGGTGTGGAGAGCTTTTTGTTTTGATAAATGTGCATAGTGTGCATCTGCTTTTATGTGTTTGGAGCCATCACACACTGGTAACCTCAGCCAAGGGAGGGCACTCATTGATAAAGCCAGCAGAGGAGTCCATACTGTGTCAGAAGATTATCTGTGCAGTAGTGTAATCATTATATCCAATTAACTACTTTGCTTCTTCCTTCTCTCGGTTCCTAGCTGAAGCCATCTTCTCCGATCAATTTCTATAAATCTCCCCGCTGCGTCTACTACTCTCTTTATGCTAGCATTTACTCATGTGTCACTGGTCTCTCTCCATCTTTCTCCTCCTCCCTCTGTGCCTTTATCCCCCAGTTCACTCTATCATTGTATTCATTTATCTATGTTACTCCCCCTCTGCTCCTCGGCCCTTCCATCCCTCCATCCCTCCCACTCCATGTGCTCTGACAGCTCTGTCATTAGATGGCAGTAGCGGCAGTAAAGCAGTCACAATGATGGACTACTAGCTCCCTCACCCTTTCTCTCTCGCACACTCTCTCCCTCGCTCTGCCCTTGCTATAAAAGCTCTGACCCGTTCTCCGTGTGGCATCTGTTCCGCGCCAGTCCGCAGGTGGCACTGCCCCGGTCATGGCCGTAAAGGTCGGCGATGGCGCGTCTCACCGGCTGCCCCGTTAGCCTCCTCGTAAACCCGTGGCTGTTAAACCCTGACCCTGCACACCTGTGGCCTCGGCTCCTCTCTGGATACAAGCCACCGCCAGCAACAGTGTCGGGGGACATCCTGAAAAACACACACACACACACACACATTTTTGTATGACTGTACTTGTGAGAACCTTTTATTGACTACATGCAGAACCTCAAACAAATCATTATTCAAACGTCATCACTCCAGCGCTGTACTTGGAGGAATAGTTCAGTTTGGGAAATGCAGGCCAAGAGTAAGATGAGATGATCGATACCACTGATCATCTCATCTAACTCACAGAAAGAAAGCTAATAATCATAGTTCCCAAAATGTTGAACTATTCCTTTAAAGGGCAGGATGATTATTTATTTAATTTTTTAAGGTTTTTATGTCATTCTATATCTTCACAGTGGTGCCAAAGTATTTATGTTTTAGTGTCAAAATGCTATTTCCCCAAGCTCTTCTGAAAACATTCTCCCACGTGACCTGACATAGTTTTCTGCATGCTGACGCTGCTACATGTATAGTATATATACATTTTAGTGTATTAATGTTACATACAGTAACTTAGATGGTGGTCAGCACACTCCTAGTTTGGAGAAGCAGATAGGAGTATCGGCACAGAGGCTAAGCTATGTACTGCTGTGTGTATGCCACGTTAGTTTGGATCCAAAAGTCACACAATAATACAAACAAACTAACTAAGCGATGCAGCGGTAAACCAGCAACTCCTGTGTTCTGCGAGGTAAAATTACTGTTTTTGTGAATGGAGTCGGGTCTGGTAGCTTTTAAGACCACCATATAACGGCTTACCTTTCCCGTCGGAAAGGGCTGTCTGATGGTGAAAGGTAAAGCTGTGGAAATATTCTAAATATAGCGTAAACTGATATTGATTTTTAAAATAAGTTTTTTGATGCTCCCATCCACAGCCGCTTTACAACGCGGTCAGACAGCCTGTTCTGATAGTAACTGAAGCCGTTATAGCGCTCTCTTCAAAGCCACCAGACTATATTCACAAAAACAGTCATTTGATCTCGCAGAACGTTGCATTATACAGTACATACAACCCCTCTTTACACAGCTAACTTTGACTCAGCCAGTGCTAGCGTTCACATTATTCATAACCTCATTGATTAGCTGACTTTGGAAGCCTATGTCACTGCTTTTAGCAACGACTGAGAGGGTATTTCCATTTGAAAAGCCAGAACAGAACGCAGAAGGACCCGCCCTTTAAATATAATAATGAAGAAAAAAAAGGACTTTTTCAGCTTATTATTTCCATCAGGACATTTGGTTCTCCTGTCTTGGAACACTCACAGATACACCTGCACACACAAAAAGGAAAGAAAAAAACATAATTCAGAGACACACTATTCCTACAGACATTCGGTGAGCTAACAGGTGCAGGGGGTAATGGGGGCTTTGCTGGTATCACAGTAGCATACTACTATGATTTATGGACTGCAGTCAGCTCTCTTCCTCCCTTCCTGTTCCCTCTGCTAGTCTTGTCAGTTTGGCACCAGGGAGATGCAACGCTGTTTGTGTATAGTGCATTGTGCTGTACGTGGGTTTGTTTGTTCTGCTGTGGCTGTGGACAACGCACACACATACACATATAGAGGCAGCAGCGAGATGGGAAACGGTTTCTTCACAGCTGTGTGCAGGGATATCAGTTGGCAGGTCTTGTGTCTCACACTCGGAGTGCTTGTCAAACACTCGGCTGTCATGACGGACACTCACCTCTGCTCTTTGGCGTTAAGTCGCCGTGAACTGACATGAACCCCATTTGGAATGCGCGAGCAATGAGTATGTGTGGGCTCAGTTGTAATTTGCGGTTGAATGTGTGTGTGTGTATGTTGTCACCTCTCTCCTGAAACATTATTCCAGCAGCAGAAATAGTCGAGCTCTAATTGCCTTCATCTTCCTTTGCCTTCACTAATCAAATTAGACTACAGAGAATCCTAATTAAACCCAGCCTGCATCTGATGGCGCTGGGTTCACACACACACACACACACACACACACACTCTCTCTCAAGGACCCACATCATTACACGTTGACACATGTGCACGCAGTCAGTATTATTTTTCACTTATGTGCACTCAGATGAGTAGCGGTTTATCATTAGAGAGCAGAGTGGTGACTAAAGAATGACCAAAGTGCATTAAGAAAGCTAGGATGTAATGCTGCACTCTCTTAGGTGGTTTGTGTCATTGATTTGTTATAATATAGTAATGCAATAAATAATAACGATGCTCACAGGAAGCAATGATTTGTGTAAATTGAGTCGTTGTTGTTGTGTACATAAGAGAAAGAGAAACAAAATTGAATGTGAAGATGTATAGAAACTGGTATGCAAAGAGATAGAGAGGGTATGTGAGGCAGATGGTAGAGTTTATCATCTATTTAAGGTGAGAACTTTTATATTGATTATGGCCTTTACAGGACTGTTGACGCAGCATGTACCATGACACCATGTTGGTCCCAACTCCTGAAGGTTAGGGTTGTGCTCGACATAGTGCGTGTTAGCTGATTAGACTATTGATCCAGACAGGCCGGCGGCTGTGTTTATTCATTCATTTAACATAATGAATTAGAAGAACTAAGGTGCATGGATAGCTGTTTAAGATGACTGTATATAGATTTGAAAATTTAGTTATATCCCACTTGAATGAGCGGTAAATATTTTGCAGCCCCTGGATGTACAGATGTTAAACTTTTTTCCCACAAAACTTATGAGTAGATTTAGACATTTTTTATTTTTTTTATTTTTCGGAATCTGCATTTGTAAACTTTACAAATGAGATTTATGTGTGTTACAGAAAGGTATGTTAATAACCATGCCTTCACGCCCACACACATGCATAGACAGACAGATGATAGTGGATATCTGTTGCCAGATGACCCTCCTCTGCAGGGCAGCACAGGTTCAGTTACATTTGATCCACTATCTTCCTGGCAGTGCACCTGCTGGCTGGCTAGACCAGCAGGCTTCAGTGTTCAGCTGAGCAATCAGGTCCTCACACTTTAAAGTTTTAATAAACATGTACACACTCACTTCCACACACTCACACACACTTGAAAACTGGAAAATGTCATCGATCTCAAATGTTCCCTGCCCTTTTAACGGCACCATAAATGCACGGCGGGTAGAGAAACGAGCACAAAAAAAAGGAGATAGATGAGGTTAGAGGGAGAAGCAGGGTAATCCTCCCTCACTTCCCGGGGTAATTAGGAGTGTGTGTGGCTAAGATTTATGAGGAAGAGGAGTGGAAAACAGAGAACTGTACCACCCAGAGAGAGGGTAATAGGGATGTGGAAACCGCACCTTTTCTTCTCTTACAAACTCTGTAGACTGTGTGTTTGTGTGTAGATTTTAGTGTACGATTTTTTTGTAGTGGTTGGGGGCGGCCTTTTAAGCTGGCAGCTTTCCAATCATTAGTCGATGGGATTTCAGAGCTTAGCCATCAAAGCAACCCCTTTGCTTAAGACAAGGAATAAAGAAAGTGCAATTTGCCTGTGTTCAATCCTCTCTCCTACTCTTTGTTCCATGTGTTAAGCATCTGCCTTTCTTAGTATACCCCAGCGACAACGTAGTTGGGGGTATATTGCTCTCATGGGGAGCGTGGCACACTTTAGTTTCTGGAGCAGAACTCGGAAACTATTTAACTTAGGAACTTCAAATTTGGTATGATGGTTGACAGTGTGGTCTAGTTGTGCCTTTTGGGGGTTAGAAGTCCAGGGTGCCCAACATTTTTTCAAATTTTGGCCAAAAACTGCAATTTATTTTACTTACAGCTGCACATTGAGCATTTGACTACTCCCCTACTTCAGTAGAGGTCAAGCAGTGAGCGGGGGTATGTGAGCCATGCTCACTTTTGCCTTGTATAGACATGCAGCTACTGTCTCTATGTGCACTTTGTGATATACTAAAAGCTAGTATACTGTCACCTACCTCTTACTGCCACCAGCTTTCTGTCTGCACGCAGTAATGCTCAGTAGCCTTCCTCTGGGCCTGGTGGGTCACTTTCTACAGTCTCCAGGGTCCTGAGAGAGTTGACGCAGAGTGCTGCAGTGTTTATAGACAAAGCTTGTAAATACCTGTGTCACCAGGGGGCTTCTCTCTGCTCAATATGTGAGTGTTGGAGGGGTTAAGGATGAGCGGCCGATGACCTCAGGGTGTCAGCAGGAGGTGGAATTGGTCATAGAGGTTTAGCAGGTCAGTTATCGTCACCACATTCAATGGTGTAATGAATGAATAACCTGTCTTCTACTTTATTTGCAGAGGTAGGCTGTGTGTATGTGTGTGTGTGTGTGTGTGTGCTTGTTTGTGTGCCTCTGTATGGCTGATTGGTGCCGCGCTGCCAGCCTCTCGGCACACAGGAAATGGAAATGAATCAAGGGAAACAGATTAAGAGAATGGCGAGAGCTCATCACATCCTGTTAAATACTGGAAATGACTCGAGGCAAGGTCTCTCTCTCTCTCCCACTCTCCTTTTTCTTCCTCTCTCTTTATCCCCCCCCCTGCCCCTGTCCATATCTTAAGTCACTCACTCACTTACTCTCTCCTTCGCTGTCTGTTGTTCTCAGACAGTGGTTTGGCGAGGGGCGAGTGATCAGTGACGGGGTCTAAAACATCCTATTAAAATTAGCGTCACACACTTGAATGTGTGTGCGAGTGAGTGAGTGTGAGACGGAGAGACAGGGAGGGACTCGATGATGGATGATAGATGATGGCAGTGACCTGAATAGATGGCTCCGGGCCGGTCAGATGACTTCCTCAGGAGGAGGAGTAATGAGGAGAGGGCACAGGATTACCGCTCCATCACTCTGTGTTTATGGAAGCCTTACAGCGACCACAAAACAAATAGCACAGTGGTTATAGCTGAGTATAAATCTCACACACTGTGTTTGTACAATATGTGCTGAAGAAAGTCTCTTCTTTTCTGAAAAAAATCCCACCCAAACAAACAGGGTTCAGAGGGTTTGGTGATATATCTCGTCCTCTCTCACATCCAGCCCTATGGGCGCTGTGTTTGTGTGTTTACTTGTGTTTATTTGGCTGCTTGGTGTCAGAGTGTAGCCTCGATCGGGGTGGTTTCACACCCTTAGGGAGAACTGTACGAGCTGAGAGGTCAGACAAGGTTACATCAGCGGCTCTAAGTGAGTGGACACGCATAAACACACTTCCTCTCACACACTCACACTTTGTGTTGATGCCCTGAGCCCAATAGAGACAAGAGTAACTTGCTAGCGGTAAAACATGCCTCACACCACTGGTCCAGGAGCAGTTCTTCCCATAAATCCCAGAATATAACCAGTTGAAGGATGATGCATCGATCTGACGTCCTACTCTCTGGTGCTGATTGATGTGGCCTGGCTCCTGGCTCTGTGTGAGTGTCTGCTCCGGTCTCTCGGCATCATGTCAAGGGAGGTCTCAGAAAAGCGCCGGACAACTGGGGGGGTGCTTAGGAGGGCGGAGAACAGCAGATGAAGGTCATAGGAATGCAGAGTGTAAGGTGAGAAAAGGGCTAAAGGGGGAGTACGAAGCACACGGAAAGATAAGACAAGTAGATGTGAGCAGGCTGCCGAAAGTGCTTCACCGCTTTGTGCGAGACACGAGGGAGGGCTGGCACGAGAGGGATGAGGTTAGGGGTGTGTGTGGGAGAAGAAAAGGCTAGGCATGGATACTGATGAGTGAGGGGGAGGATGGGTGGCGGGGAGCGGGAACAGATTTGGGGAGGGCCGGCCAGCTGAATCCTGGTGGGGAGTGGCAGGAGTAAGCTGGCACTGCGGAGGCGGGCATATGGAGGGCAGGTTGGCACTTTGGCTGCCACCGGAGCGTGCACCTGCCGACAGGGGGAGACTCTGCCAAGAGGAAGGGAGGGAGTAGAGAGAGAGAGAGAGAGAGAGATGGGGTGTGTTTGTGGTACGTGGCAGTGAAGCAGAGTTTGGGGCTGCTCTCAAGATTTTGGGTATTAATGAGGAGTTTAAGTCTATCAGACAACTGTGTGCCCTCTTCCAGTGGAGACACACATGAACGCACACAGGTGGATACATGCAAGCATGCATGCTCGCTCATTCCCCAACACCCAAACCTCTAACAGACACAAACGCTCTCACACACACACTAGTATTTAACTCTAATACAAACACTTGCTCCGTTCTCAGCCTGTTTGTCTAAATCTAGCAGTCAGATGCACCAAGTGTGTCTCCTGGTAGAGAGCAAATAAACAGCCTTGATAATCAGGATAGCATTTAAACCCTTCCCTACAACACAACGCACTCCCTAATTGGACTCAACTGTTTTGCTGCTAACTAGCTACTAATTAGATCAGTGAATTCCTCTCACCCTCCTCTCTCTCATGTGCTATTATTTGCTGCAAACAAATCCAAGTGTTTTACCGAAAAGTGCTTCCTACGTGTAGTGGCAAGCAAGGAGATGATTTGTGTCATTATAACAGATGCGGGATAGTGTTAACTGCACATATATAACATACCAAACTGAATGTGTGTGCAAAGGTATATTTAAGCTTTTATTAATGGGTGTGTTTGTGTGTTTTGGCTGCTCAACACCGACACAGATGCAAGAGCCAAAGGCCAGTGACCTCAATAAGCCGCTGTCAGAGAGGGTTTGTAACAGCCCACTGGAGCCCATCTGTATCCTTAAACAGATATACACATGCACACACAAGGCATACGGTATTTTATATTTTGTATAATATGTTTTGCTGGTTATGTATGCCAGTGTGCATGTGCTTGGATGTGTGTGTGTGTATGTGTATAGGTGGGTGTCCACAAGTCTGTGCTGTAGGTGAATGGTGGTGGTGAAGGGCAGTGACTCTGTGCTCTGGTTTTAGCCTTGGCTGTGGATACAAGTCTTTTGACTGCCATGTTTTCCTCTGATCTGCCTCCCCTCTTTCATCACAAAAACCACAGAGAGCAAGGCAGAGGGAGACGGAGAGGTTTAAAGGCTGGCAGCAACATCATGGCCTTGAGGTGTTATCTCTGCCCCTCACCGTGTTGGAGAGAGAGGTTGGATGGGGGGGGTGCGGAGAGAGAAATGGACTGTGGGAGTGATTGCAGCGTAGCCCACTTCTCTCATTTTTTTTCCTTCCTGTGTGCAGCAGGATGGTTAGCAGATGGTCTTGTTACCAGCAAAATGAAAATGAACGCAGTAAAATTTGCTTGTGTTAATTCCTCATCCCCCAGGTGAGACCTCGAGCACTCACGTACACAGACACGCACATTTACTCGCATATCGCAGACGCACGTGCGTGCACGCACACCGACATGCACGGCCTTGCCCTGCTGGCTTTAAACACACACCATCTGCATGCGGGGAAAGTGTGTCGGAGGAGTGTGAAGCGTGTGCTTGGCTTAGGGAATGTGTTTCTAATGTTCATAGCCATAGCTTATGTTGCTTTGGAATGTAAAGAGTGTTACCAAACGCTTCATGTCATCAGTCATCAGTAACCCAGTTGTCCAAAGACAGGGGGTGTTTAAGGGCAGGCTGGCAGAGCTGAAAGAGGGCTGAATTGGCAATTAGAGGTAAAGGGAAGCGAGGGAATCTCTGCTAACAGGGAGGAGGAGATGGCATGTTCATCCGCAGATGAAGACTAAATCCTTTCATTCTCTCCTCATCTTCCCTCCCTCCTTCCCCCTGCTTGCTTAGCGGTGAGATGAGAGCTTCTGCTTTGTAACGTCTGCTTCTTCATGTTTGTGCATTTCGAGGATCCAGACTAGTCCATAGCTTATCCCTCCGAGTGTGTGTGTTCTGCGGGGATAGAAGCGCCTTAGCCTCCCTTATCGTCTTACAGTAGGGCGCTCGCTATTGCTGGTTGAACCCCCGGGGGAGAAAGAAAGTAATGAAGGGAGGGAGAGTGAAGAAAACATACCTGTACCTAAAGCATCCTAATCTTTACTTTCATTTGCAGTGATTCAGAAAGACCACACCTGTTTTTCTTGTAGAAGCACCGTCATAGCTGGCTTTGTAGCAGTGGACCATGAAGATTGATGTCACAGTCGGTCTCTTTGTAAAGCACAATAGGCAAATTACATCACTAAAGCTTTTTTGTGCTGTAGACCTTTTTATCGGCCATGTTAATTAAAAGGTAGGAGAAAGAGAGCTGCCAGCTTTTATTAAAGATGGCTGCATTCACATGGCTCTAGATGCTCCACCATCTGCTTAAAGAAACTTGTTTTTTTTTTTCAATCTCTTTGACCATCACCTCTGGAAAATACAGAGAAAAGGCTATGATAGAAAGAAAACCCTTAAACCACTTGAGCAACATATTCAGCGGATGATCCTTGACACTCTCCTTGCTCTCTCCCTGCCTTTGTGAAAATGACAACCTTGTCATGAATGCAGATCAATTCACCTTGGAGCTCAGTGTACTCAGTGGTGCTAAAGTTGCTACAATTACAGGAGGGAGTAGCGATGCTAAAAAACGAGCGGGCACCGACGGTACTGCAATGGCTAAATCCAAATGGCATATGTTACGCTCATATGTATGTATAACATGCACACTTGCACACACTAGTGTGTCTGTGGTGTTAATACCAAGCCACTATACCGCCCACACAGCCCTTGAACGCGAATGAAATGAGTCATATGTTAGGACGCTCTTCACAAACATAGCACACAGAACACATATGTTCGCCATGAAGGAACAAAACACTCCTACATACATTGTGCTCATCATTACAGAGCGACCTTGTACCCTGTCTCAATGTTAACCCACATGCACCAAATGAATGGAAGAGTGAACTATATGCACACACAAAGCGATCTACCTCACATCTCCTGTTGCTCTTTAACTAGCGTGGTACGTTGCAGGTCTCGGCAGAGTCCTTGATGTGTGCAGAGGAGTGATGATGAGCTTAATGCAGTCTGTCTGTGTCCCGGACGTGACCACCGCATTAATATAGCACTAATACAACGCTCTGTCTGCTGCATGCTAATCATGCCACACTCGTTCTCATGCTCTCTTTCTCTCATAGTCTTTTGTTGTGAGACTTGCGAGACGGGGAGGTGAGAGGAGACAGACTTCTAAAGGCTGATAGGATTTAACCTGTTGACTGTCACAACAGATGGAAGTTTCATGTGTTATCAGATAGCCAGAGCATTTTTATATACCAGAAGAAATCAAGTTTAGATTATCTTATCCATGGTGGTGGAAGGAGTACTCAGATCCTTGCCTTAAGTAAAATTAGAAATACCAGTGTGAAAATACTCCATTACAAGTAAAAGTGCTGAATTCAAAATGCTACTTAAGTAAAAGTACAGAAGTGTTATAGGCAAAATGCATTTAAAGTATCTTAAATAAAAGTACTCATTATGCAGAATGGCTTCTTTCTTCTTTCTGTTATATTATTATAGCATATTATATCATTCTTTTCTTTATCACTAACAATTACACGTAAGATCATTTTTAATGTTGTAGTTTGTCAATGTGGAGCCAAGTTTATATACTTTGTATACTGGGTAGATTAGTTTAGTACTGCGTCATATCATAACATGGTTTTTATATCTAAAAAGTAACTAAAAGTGTCAAATATAGTGCAGTAAAAAGTACAATGTGTCCCTCTGAGATGTAGTGGAGTGGAGTAGAAAGTAGCATACAATTTAAATGCTCAAGTAAAGTACAAGTATAGTATGTCAAAATTGTGCTTAGTAAATGTACTTAGTTACATTTCCACCACTGCCTATTCATTTTGTTGACAGAGAGCAACAGTTACTGCACATACAGGCGTTGCACAGGAAATGCTTTGTTAGAACACAAAATTCAAATTTGTCAAGCATTACTGAAAAGTACTCTTGTTGTTGATTCTCCACTATCAACAAACACTACACCGGATTCATAGGTTTTAAGTTGAAGTTTTTTAAGTTAAATTTTCCTCTCAGTTTTTAAGTTTTTATAGAGGAAAACACAAAGCAGCCCAAACTTTCAGCTCTTGCGGTCATTGCATACGTAAAAAGTATCCTACGTTGCCCCGACATTTTGAGGGAACTGCTCCTCAGCTGCGACGGGAGCCTCCACAAAGGTCCACAACACCTTGAATGAAAAGCATAATTTGGCCTTAACACTTGTTGTAAGGCCTTGACATTTGGTCCACCTAAACAAAGCCCTCCACCCCTCACTCCACCACACACAACCACATCTCAGGCTGGTTGAATAAACAAGACCACTTCAAAGCAGCTCAGTGCCCGTGCCAACAGGCCTGAGAGGAGGAGAGGGAGGGAGGGACCGCAATACTGGAATGAATCAGGAGGGAAGGGGGTGGAGGGATGTGTGAGCGTGACTGCTATTAATGGCCTAATAATATATTTGGCTGTTTTGGCAGTTGTGAAAAGGGTGAAGGGGGGCAGAGGGTAGAGGAAAAGGGGTTGACAGCGTGTCACGGCTAGTTAAAAGCAAGCTGGGAGAAGAGAGAAAGGCCTTGTTTGTCGGGCTAAATGCTGTAAATAACATCAGAGAGTGCAGCTAAATGGAAATCAATGCAATTACCCTATTAGCATGAGCTTGAACTCACTCTGGCGGCTGCTACATCTCCCTCTCCCTCCCTCTCTCCATCTCCCGTACATGTATCACTCTATGCATGGTGTTATACAATCCTGGACATACCAGAGAAACAGTTCTTTTAAAACAAAGCAATGTGTGTATGTTAGGCATGTTCAGTGTGGACGCGTCAAGTGGGCACGCTGGGTCGTCCCTGTTAACTCCACTGCAAGCGTAATGATTTTGTTTAGATTTGCATAACCCCCTTAATCACCCCTATTTTAATACCTTACAATTGCGGGGGGGAGATTATGCTGTTAAGTGGTAAGTCATAATTAGATAAATAATTGGTTTGGCTATCATCGTCCCTGTGCCATCTGTTTGAGGGTATGTGTGTGTGTGTGTGGGGGTGGGTGAAAGGAGAGGGGAGAGTGTGTGTGTGTGTGTGAGAGAGAGGGCGGGGATAATGGAAAAGATCCAGGGTTTTATGGATTATGTTTTGATTTTTTTTAAAAGATACACAAGTCACAAAAAGATTGTCCTTGTAGTTTTACATAACACTCCCACTCTTCTTCATCATTCCAGTGGATCTCTCTCATATACTGTGTTAATATCCATGCTAAGTTTAACTCCTGAAACATTGATATTAAATTATATCAGAGCCTACTTTCAAATAGGGGTGGGGGGAAAAATCGATACAGCATAGTATCGCAATATTTGATCAATTCACAGACGTCAAGTATCGACCTTTTATTATATACTGTAAACTATTAACCTCTCTTGCAGCGGGCTCAGTCAAGCTGCGTTCAATTTTGGCGAGGAAAAACTGGCATGGCTGTTTTCAAAGGGGTCCCTTGACCTCTGACCTCAAGATATGTGAATGAAAAACTGTGAGATGAACAGAGTGAAAACTGTATTTCAGTAGATAAAACAGATGTTGAAAAACTGCGTAATTTGCATTTGAAAAAAAGGAAATAAATCGCAATATATCTTATTGCAATACTAATCGCAAAATGTTCAAAATCGCAACATGATCGTATGACTTAAGTATTGTGATAATATCATATAATGAGGTCTCTGGTGATTCCCACTCCTACTTTCAAACTCAGTGACACACAGAAGTCCTTGTTTACAATACTGAGCTAGGAGCTGTGTCATCTGTTTAATTGATTTGTTTGCCGTCAAACTGTTGTAGCCTATAACTGACAGTATAGCAGCAGTGATTGCCATGCCGTGTTATAGAATGTGTTAGCACAAATTTACAGGTGTTTATGGGTGTTTGTATATGTGAAAACAACTCTTTGCTGTGTGCTTTCACCATCTCACAGGTTTATTTTTTTCCTGCATTCTTTACAGAAACATACAGTCGCATCTGCTGCTGACTGACGTGCATCCACACGTCTCCATCTGTAGTGGTTCCATCTCTTTCCTCTAATTGTATCCTTCCTCCCTCCATTTATTCTTCTCTTCTCTGCTGTGAGCATAACAGTAAAATAGTCATTTCTGTAACCTGCCATTGTATTTCATATTCTCTCTCATATTTCTTTCTTTCTTTGTCAGAGATTAGATAGTCTGGTCCCTCATTCTGCTGCTGTATTGAGGGGAACAAGCAGTGGGGCTTCATCTCTACAATGAGAGTGAGGAGGGAACAATTTAATCGAATTAGCAGCTGATATATCCTCCATAAGGATTCAACTCCTAACTAACTGCTGCAGTTAGGGCAGTATGAGTATAGAATTAGAAAGTGTAGAGGTGTGTATGTGTGCAACTGAATGAGAATATCTATTTTGTGCTTGTCAATGTTTGTGTGTATGCACATGGGCAAAGTGCGGAGAGGGTTAAGGGTGTCTATGTGCTCCGAACATTCACACTGACAGCTAACAATTAGCTGCCGCCAGTGTGGCTAATAGAGGAGTGTACATTGTTAATTATGTCACAGCAGAGAGGTGGGAAGGTGGAATACATTTGAATAATGGGAGGAATGATATAACAGCAGGCTTTTAAATTCCTTGGCCCTTTTGTGTGTGTAATGAAGGGTGTCGGTGGATGCTTGTGTCCACTCAGACCCAGGGGCCTTTCAAACATTCATAAAGATAAAACAAACACACACATGTACCATCCCCCTCACACAAACACACACACTCTTTCTCTCTACCCCTCACACACACACATACACGGTAACACTGAGAGGCCTGAGAGATGGAGGGAACGTCTAAGTAGTGCGCTCGTGCCTGGTTTTCCAGATCAATTATGTGTGGCTGGGTGATCGATGCGAGGGCTTAGCGGAGTGGAGAGAGCTAATGGGCAGGTCAGTGGCTCAGACACATCCTGGCTCCCCCTGCCTATTACCACTACGTCTGTTAATAGGCCTCACCACACTCCCCTGTTGCTCACACACACACACACACACACATACACACAGACGCTTGGATAGTAGAAGGATAGCGAGGAGGGAACACAGCCAAGCACAGACCTACTCCCTATACTCCCAGTGTCTCTTCCACACATCTCCCCTTTTTTCCCCCTCAGCTTTAGTTTCTTGTTCTGTTTTGTGACCTTTGACCTGTTTTTACAGCAAGGCTTTGGAGCTACACCATATGGTGATGCATATGTATGTATTTAAATAAGTGGAGGGGCAGATAAGCAGCATATTTAGAGCCGCGTAAAGTAAATATGAAAGAGATTACTCCGCAGCCCTCGTTTAATCTCCTCAAAGTCTACTCTAGCACACACAGGCCTGAAGACGGCCCATCCCCTGCATTTCTAATTGGCTGAAGAATACGTGAGTGTCTCGTGGTGTTTGGCTGGGGTCTGGGTTAAAGGGTCAGGCAAGCAAAGAAGTGCTCGGTCTGTATCACTAATTGGATTTTTTACGTTTCTTTTAGATTTCAAGTTGATGGTGCTTTGTTTGTTTCTGTCATTGTTTAATGCAAACATGTACTCCGAAAGAAGGCCCGGATTTTAGATCTCAATATTCTATTTTTTTTTTTATTAATCGATTAGTTGTCAACTGTTAAATTAATCGGCAACTGCTTTGATAATTGATTTACCGTTTTGGGTAATTTTCTTTAAGAAAACTTCTTAAATGTGACTTTTTCTGGTTTCTTTACTCCTCTATGACAGTAAACTGAATATCTTTGAGTTGTGGACAAAATAAGACAGCTGAGGACGTCATCTTGGGTTTTGGGAAACACTGATTGACATTTTTCACCATTTTCTGACATTTTATAAACCAAACAACTAATCAATTAATCGAGAAAATAATCAACAGATTAATCAACATTGAAAATATTAGTGAGTTGTAGCCCTAGTCTATTTGTGTTTCTTTTTAGTCATGTCATTTCAAATGTTACATTCAAATGACATTGTGGAAATTGCTGTTTGGTCTCTCTTTTCATTAAAAATGGACATTTTATAAATTTATGGGCAAGTATCACATGATGTATTCTGGTATTATGTTTTGAGGACTCAGCTATGGGTTTAGTTATCAATTTAATGTTCATCTATTAAATTGAGTCACACTTATACAAATTTTTAAGCTTCATAAAGATAAGATTAGTTGCAGGGACATTATATTGAATTGCATTAGACTATACATTTGTGCCTAATAAACTGGTAAATAATTAAATCTTTCTGATGTAACCACCTCTTGGTATATCTTTATAAATAAAGATATATTGCTTCCTTTAAATTTCTGTTTTTATAACTATAGTTTAGGGTTACAAAATGGACACATTTCAAATCTTAGTCATTAGATCGTATTTAGAGCTGAAACGACAAGTCAATTAATTAATTTGTTGAAAAAACAATTGCAGACGATTTTACTATTTGTTAAAGCCATAGACAATTAATCAAGAAAAGAATTATCTGATTAATTGATAACGAAAATAATCATTAGTTGCAGCTCTATGCTTTCTTACTGCTGGTATACTGACACCATTATTCATATGTGTAGGACAGCTGTGTGGTAACACAATGATGACAGCAGGTCAGCCAGTGAGGTAAAAATAAAAACAGTGCAGGGCATCACTCTTCCTGGTTATTATTCCCTCTACTGACTCTCTTTCCATCCATCCCTCTCTCTCTTTCTTGGTTAACCTGTCACTTTGCATAGCGCCTCTTCTGTCTTCTGTGTGGCATCTGATCTGCATGTTAATTACCTCTATCGCCTTAATTAATATCTGCCTGGGATGAATGTGGAACACAAACCCCAGAGGTAAAGCATATGCCCTGCAGCCCTCACTCACACAAGCTCATATACTGTATATGCACATATGCTTATACATACGCAAGGCCTATTGGTTTTTCTTCTGCAGTTTTGGTGCTTGCTTGGATTGCTGGTTTGCTGAGGTGTTGTGGGTGATGGAGGTAAGAGGCACAGCCCAGGATAGTCTGGATAGTCTGGGCTCAGAGTAAAAGAAGGGGGCCCAGGCTGGATGTCCAACAAGGGGGGCTGCCTGAAGTCTTTTCTAACCCTTCCTCTCTGAGTGTGTATCCCCATGGCGAAGGCTAAAAGCGCTGCCACTTGTCGTCCACATAATGGAGGCGAGGCAGGAGGTGGGGGGAGCTTGTGCCATTTGTCTTTGAGAGGAGCGAGGGAGTTCAAAAAGGAGGTGAAAGAGCCATTCTTTTTAGATGCCGAGGGGGAGGAAAGTGTGCATGCTTTCACAGGGCTGGGCAATTCATCGACCAGACGCCCCTCTCCACCGTCAATGTGCATACTGGCGTGCACAAGATGTATATGCTGACCCACACATTTGATATATACATTCTCACCCGCTGTACACTAGTAACCCTACACTACACAGCATTTTACTAGGTGGAGCTGGAGTGAGTTGTGAGTTCACAAGGTGCGATTCCACCATAGCTCTGATAATTAGAAACATTTTTATTATGATATCTACACACACATATCTACACACACACACACTCGCTTTCTTTCTCAGCCATGCAACAAGGCTGTGTCTCTAGTGGCTGATAGATTGTAATGAATGTAACAGCAGTCAGATCCTTCAAAAGCCTCTCAAAAGCTTAAGCCCCTTTATTAAATTAAGCTAACGATGCCTAAGGCCAGGTCCTCTGCTGAGAGAGAGAGAGAGAGATGGGGGATAGAGAGAGGGAGAGGTGGTGCATATGGGAGGTAAAGGCTGCAGAGATAAGGAGGCGGAGGAGGAGGCAATGTTAGGAACGAGGATGTGAAATGGCAAGTAGTCAAATCAATGAGGGATGGTGGGAATGGGGGACGTTTAGTATCAAAGAAAGGAGGTGGAGGAGGTAAAGGAGGGCTGGTGAAAGAGGACAGGAGGAGGAGAAGAGGAATACCCTGCAGCCTCCCACAGTTGCACAGTAGTGCACCTGCGGCTGAGAGGAGGAATAGTAATTAGGCGAAGGCTCATTGTGGGAGATTCACAGTGCAAATGTGTGTTTTCTAACAAAAACATAAATGTTTAACTACTCTGTTGAGTTTTTAAATGGGTTAAGCATTTTAAAGCTTTTTACAGACTCTTTATGTTAATTACATTGTGTGTTAAAAACTGAATCCTTGTTGCAGCGGGAAGGAAAGTGGCACAGGGAGTGAGTGCAGCATGTGTTGATACGCAATCATGTATTTTTTAGCATGCTTACCTGCACTGTAGGCCACATAATAGTGAGCATGTAGGAATGTTTCTAGTAGGGCTGCCCTTGACTAAAAAAATATTAGGTGACTAGGGCTGCCCCCTCTTAGTCGATTTGTCAACTAGTCGGTCGTTTTGGTCTTAGTTGACTAAGATTTCTTTAGCTAATTCGTCATTGTTTAATGCTTTTTCATGCTGAATAAGAGCACATCTCTGGTAAACGGAAGATTTAAAGGAGCTATATATCGAGTTGGGAGCATTTCTATTGCCTCTCAACGGCTCTCAACATGGCAACGGCGATCTGGTGGCTCGTAGCTAACAGTGCTAACAGCTTCAACAGTGCAAACAACGGCGAAAGTGATGACAGAGATAACAGTGTTAACCTGAGGGGGAACCGGAGGGTGGGTGCTACGCTTCCACGATGACGCCGTTGGTCGGGATGGCGTTGGTCGGGACGGCGTTATCAGCTGTGACGTTATCAGCTGCTCTGGATATCACAATGGGCTCCTTTTAAAGTGGTGCATTTGTGTGATTCTTTGTGGAGAACCTTACAGACCTTTCAATTGAATCAACTAATCGATTAGTTTAAGAAATGGTATCAGTGTTAGTCGACTAGGAATGTCTTTGGTCGTGTACAGCCCTATAGGCAACTAATAGTCACAGCACGTCTTTGAGAAATTCTTTAAATGATTTAATTGAAAAAATAATTTCATTCCAGTATTTTTGTCCCTGAAAAGATGAACGCAGTCATGCTGAGGGATCTGGTGCTTATTAAAGACCAAAACACATATTTGTGAATATTATTGTGATGCCAGAGATGCAACTATCCTTTTCTTGTAATGACTTATCCCTAATAGCAATGACTAATCACCAGAAATGACTAAAGACTAATAGCTCATTAGTGATCAGTGATAAAAGACCATAGAATATGACTAATTGAGTAAAATTTTTTAGTCAACTAAGACATTTTAATACCCAAATGAGTGATTATTTGACTAATTGAACAGAAGGGGGCTGCCTTGGTGTCTAGAGAGCTGTCCTGGGGGTAGCATGTGTACAGACAGCAGGCAGATCAAAGGCTGAGGTCTCCGTGCCGCATCGTTAGTCAGGATACCTCGTCTACCTGCTCTCTCTCGCTCTGTACCGCAGGTCAAGTAGAGGTGAGGGATACACTATCGCTCGGATGAAAGACAAGACACGCAGGCATCATCACAAACTGCACGAATGCATCTTCTCACACACACAGACACACACACACACATATATAACATTCACTCACATACCAGAAAGAGGGTCATGCTGCCTAAAGGGAACGCTGTGTGCGTGTGTTGGGTAGTGTTTCTTTTTTGCTCTGCTGTGCGGTCTGTGAGCACGGAGACACGTTCTGTGGCAGGAGACACATAATTCATGATTAGGCTTGCATTTGATCCAATGCATCACAGCAATTAGCAATTTCCAGCACAATGTGAAAAGGGCCTCATCCTCACTTCCTCCCTCAGCCATCACCTGCTTAATCCTTATTTTCATCCTTGGCTTTGGGAGCACACCCTGTCTTTACTGCTTACAAGTGTGGCTTTGATTTTACAGCCTGTGCAGTCGCTGGTATCTAATCCACAGTAAAACCATTGATAAGCCAGACAGGGGTAGAGGTTGACAGCTGAGGCGTCTCTGTGCTTTTGGTGGGTGACTGTCCCCTTGTGGACACTTGATGGAATTACTCTCTTCCTTTTTACTGTATACTGTATGCAATATTAGTAACAGGCAAAACAAAGGGTCTTATTCCTTAATATATGTTGGTTATTGAAAACTGTGGTTAAAGTTTCATCCATATTCAAGATATTTCTTATGACCTATAGTAGCCTATCACATGCTTTTGGAGAAACTAATATCATAAGTGATCTACTATTATTGGTTTGGATGTATTATTGGATCACAATAGTAATGTTTAGTGTAAACACACCATTGAAGACAAAGACATTATCATTTACAGAATCATTCTGTAGTGTTTCTTTATGGAGTTGCTGTAGGAATATTACAAAACTGCAATAGTCTGATTTGTATTTTGCACCACAAATCTGCAGAAAATGTGTTTATTAATCAATTAATTCATTAATATCCCCTTAATTATCCTCATTAGATTACTTTTTTTTCACTAATATGTTTATTGGGTTTTCTTATTTTCACAAACACAATAATAAGAATAAAAAAAAACACAAACAACAAGAAACACTGGTACAGCTCAGATCGAAAAATGTTAATAGGAGGTCATAGGAAATAGTCTATAGTGCAGGGAAGTCACAGGATACATGAGTTCATGTTCAGGAGACTCCTTGTGAGATAATGGAAGAGAGGTCAGGTCCAATATAATTCAGATAGGGCTGCCAAATATTGTGCCCTATTAAATTAATTTTTAAGATCATTGCAGTTTAAATCAAATATGCTTTTGATTTGCATGAGAAAGACAATCCATGTTAAAAAAAAAAGGCAGCATAGGATATTAAAATTAAGGAAACAAACACCAATAATTAGGTATTGTTGTCTATCAAAACATAAATACAATATAGGGCTAATTGTTCTTTTATAATAATAGATGAATGAATGAGTCTATTAATTTTGTCTCCTTGCATTTGTCATATTGAAATGAGTTAGTCACAGATGTGTGATTATTCTTAATGAACAGGAAGTGTCTCTATCCTTGTTGGGGATAAAAAAAAACTGCTATAGTCTGCTTTGTATTTTGCATCACAAATCTGCAGAAGATGTGTTTATTAATCAATTAATATCCCTTAATTATCCTCATTAAATTACTTTTAAGATCATTGCAGTTCAAATCAAATATGCTTTTGATTTGCATCTTATGAGAAAGACAATCCATGTTTAGGCAGCATTGGATATTAAAATTAATAAAACAATAATTAGGCTATAGTGTTGTCTGGCAAAACATAAATACAATATAGGTTAATTGTTCTTTTATAATAATGAATGAATGAATGAATGAGTCTATTCATTTTATCTCCTTGCATTTG
Source organism: Sebastes umbrosus (assembly GCF_015220745.1). NCBI lineage: Eukaryota > Metazoa > Chordata > Actinopteri > Perciformes > Sebastidae > Sebastes > Sebastes umbrosus. The sequence continues at coordinate 19,676,935 of NC_051270.1, forward strand.
TCATGTTGAACAGAGTTAGTCACAGATTTGTGGTTATTCTTAATGAACAGGAAGTCTGTATCCTGGTTGTGGATGGACTGGGACATTCTTTATCCCATTGGTGGTGGACAATGCAGGGTCAGCCCTGCAGGACTGGAGGCGTGACGGGGGGAGCAGGTGCTTTTTTTTACCCCCCGCCCTCCTCTCCTCTCCGGCTTGTCTGTCTGCCTGTCTGTCTGTCTGTCTGTCTGTCCGGAGAGGAAGCCCCACCTCCCGGCTCCCAGCAGCCAGCAGCCGGCCGCCTCTCTCCTCCTCTCTCCGGCTTTCTGCTCTGCTCTGCTCCGCTCGGCGTCGACACAAAAGTGCTCGACGGAGATGATGGATCACCGCTAACGGAGGGGGAGAAATTCACTAATTTACAAACAAAACCACTGGATTAGCCCACTACTTGTTTGCGGTGAGTGATTCTGTGTAAATCTGTTAGTTATGTTTTCAAAAGCCGGAGGTTTGTTTGAGCGAGCATACAGCGAGGGGGTTTGTGTTGAGGAAGTCATTATAAGGCTGCGATATCGAGGAAACGAGTGCTATAGTTTTTCTTTTTCTTTTTCTCTGAGGTCGGTGCCAGAATCAGAATGGTGTTTATTGCCAGGTGTAAGAGGTATATACACTAGGAATATGCTTTGGTTTTGTTGGTGCAAAAGTCAAAACAGTATAATAACAAAAAGAATAGATTAAAAACGTTAGAATAAAAAAAAATAATTTCTGCCAATATAAAATATAAAAAATAAGCTATAAACAAAAATAAACATGATATGATGATGATGTGTGTGCGCGTGCTTGTGTGTGTGTGAAAGGAGAGACAAGAAAGAGCAACTGGAAGAGAAAGAAAGAGCCACTCCGGTGCGCTCAGGAGGTGACTTAAGCAGTTTTTTATATTATTATTATTATTCAGTGTTTATATGCCTGCCTTGTTAAGGATTTTTCAGATTTTAAAATGCAGATTAGCCTGAAGGGCTGAAAGGAATAGCCCACCACCCACCTCAAATTAACTTCTTGTAACATTGTTACCGGTGCTCTGTTGTGATTATTATGTAAAAAGAGCACAGCCCAGAGGGTTTCTGCGTATATATAAGCCATTTACGCACAACTGTAGGCCCTTTATGTAAAAATTGTATTATTGGCTTTACTTGGTTGGTAATTCGGAGTCTCCAGTCATGCTGGCTCCTTTAACATTAGTGGAGAGCGTCTGGTTCTGGGCTGCTCCTCCAGAGTGTCCATGAAAGAGGCTTTTTCTCTCTATATAAATGTGACTGTGACTGCGATAGTGACACATGTTGACCATTTGGTGCTCTTGGGTTGAAGGCTCTGATGACCCTGTATGTGTATGTGTGTGTGTGTGTGTGTGCGTGCACGTGGCAGGTGGACCGTGTTTAATCACTTCCCACGCGCAACTTCACTTCTCTTGAACTGCAGGCGCGCACAACAGCTGCTTCTGTTGGGAACACACACACACACACACACACACATGCACACACATGCACACCACTCGTCATCATACACCTCTCGGGTTTAAAACACACACACAGCCATGAAGCAACAGGCTTTACTGAGCACACTGTGCTGCTGCGGGTTGAGTTTATCTGCAGCCAGAAGGAGTCTTGTTGTGTGTTTTTTAGCTGCTGCTGATAAGGTTAGCCATAACTGCAAGAGCAGGGAATTAGAGCCTCCTGTTTTTTTTGTAGTGAGACTGTCCTGCTGCTGCTGGTGGTGTCTTTAACAGCTACTGACTGGTGCTGGAAATAGGTCATTCATTACATGGGCATCTGTGTGCCATGTACCATACCTATATGTGCTGTAATTGTGGCGCATATTGTGGTATAGAGTCCATTACTAGGCTATATACTGTTAGCCTGCTTGTATGGATTACAGCCTGGGTTTCTCCCAAGACCAAGATATGGCTCACAGCAGCACAAGGTTCAGAAAAATACACTATGGGGGCATTAAAAATTAATGAGGAGAGGGAACACATTTATTTTCATGAGTTGACACTAGAAGACAATGGGAGATGTTATTGTTCTGTTTCACTTGTCGCTGACACCACCTACTCTTTTACCACTCACAGTCCAAAAGAAACAACCCCCACCCCTTTTTTTTATGGGCATTGTTTTTGTATTTATTTCAATATAAAATGACAATACTTAGCTCACCTAGGAGGCGATGTGGCCATGTGTATATCTGTGCCAGGTTTTAAAACAGAAGTTTAAATGAAAACAATGCTCTGGAAACAACAGTTTTGGTGTGGATCTGGGAATTTGAGCATTTTTGCTCTTTTTCTCATGAACAACTGGACTTAAACCTGCAGTAGGCAGAATGTTTTTGGCATCATTGGGCAAAAATTCCATAATAACCTTTCAGCATATTGTAATTGTAAGACATAACTAGACTTCTGCACCTCCTCATGGTTCTGTTTTCAGGCTTCAAAAAGTCTAACCCGTGACGAGAGACTTTGGCCAATCACAGGTCATTTCAGAAAGAGAGCGTTCCTATTGAGTGTTCCTATTGGCTGTGCTCCGACTGGTAGGCGGTGTTTGGTATTTCCTCAACTGATCTCAACATGGCAGCAGTTTGGCACAAACTTCATCATTTTACAGCCAAACAGTACACTTCAAGATGTTTCTGAAAACATTTTAGGCGAGAAATAGTCATTACAGTAACAGCATATTGAATCATATTTGATCAGCGCCTCCTTATCTTGACCGTTTGATTAGAGTTGGCGAGTGATTGACAGCTGCAGAGACTCCAGCTCGGCTCTGATTGATTGTTTTCCTCCGGTCTGTGTAATCCTGCAGATGCCATTAGGAGCACCGGAGGACACCAGAGGACACATAGGCACATGATTATTTTTCAGATTACCTGTCTCATGCACTACTGTCAGGATATAGTGACTGTTTTATAAGAATAGTAATAATAATATATTTGCTCCGATTCTACCCACTGCAGCTTTAATGAATGAAAAAAAAATTACATATGGCACATGTATGTATCCTATGGTTGTCAATCACTATGTGTATTTTGATGAAGGCCTTGATCCAGATTAATCCATAGTGGATGTATGTGCTCGCAGATGGCTTTCCAGTTGTATTAGTGATTGATCTTCTGTCTGAACTATCACCTCTATACCACTGATGGCGGTCACCGCTGCACTATTACCACTTCCATACAGGAAATCCCCCCATATGAACACACACACTTGACACAGCATTTGACCCGTCACTGCTGTCACAGGTTAATCCCTGATCATCGCCTTTCAGCATTATGTGTCTTCTTAACCAACAATATTATACTGAAAACATTAAGACAATAGAATAGTTACTGTCATGCATTAGTGTTTTTTTTTCCAAATGTGTTATTCTAATAACATTTAACTTAATCTGTGGAGCATATCAAGGGGCTGATAGATTAGGATCAGTCACTGCTACAAGATATGGGAGCTACAAGTGACTTTACTGGATGGAGATAATGGAGACAGTGTGTGGGCCATTGTAAAGTGTTTTGGGCATTAATGTGTTGCAGTTGTGGCCCGTCTGCCTGCTATGTTGTGCACACTGTGTCTTTTTTTGTCATTGACACCACAGTATACTGTAAGGTTATATGCGTTATCATTATTGTTATTGTTTTGTGGCATGAAGTAGTAAATTGTATGCCTATTGTGAACCACAACACAACTTCTCTATGCGGTTTAGTTTGTTCCCTACCTGGTAGACATCCACTTTGTCTGGTTTAAAGTAAGAGAACAAACAATAATAGTGAACATTCTCCAAATTTCTTTCACACAGGCTTATATTGTAACTCATATTGGATTATTGACCTTGCAAACATTTCCTAAGGGGTCATAGTAATAGCAAAAAACGTCAAATTGTCCAGTGGCAGTAATCTCACATGTGGATCTCTTCTGAAATGCAAAACGTGTCTCTATCTGTCCACCAAATTTCATGAAGATAAAGTTTTTGTCAGGTTCTATTTACAGAGAGACGATCTAAGTAACGGTAACAAACATAACCTCCTTGGCAAGAAGCTGTGAGTTAGCTAACTTTAGGTGGATTTATCCTCCCTCGTCACAGACTTACACATGTCTGATGGTTCAGGACATGATAAGAGTGGCGAGATTACTTATGCAAATCTTGCTCTGAGAGGAACAGAATTTTCTCGCTTGTGATGTGCCATTTAAAATTTGTCGAACCCTTACACTGCGATAGCGCCTGTACTACGTTGGCATGTTTTCAGGTGTCGTCGTGCTGTTTGTCATGCTGCGGTAGCCTGCAGTGCTGCGAGTGTCTGGGGGCTAGACGGCAGCTGTGTTGAGCAGAGTGTTGGTGACAGTTTGTCTGTGGCAACAGCACCTGGCTCTGTTTAGAGAGTGATTAGGAGAGTCCCAAGCAGCTCCCCATACTGTTTACACAAGGAGCCTGGAGTTAAAGGTGACCCACTTTGCATTTCCTTATCAACAGCCCCCATTGATGGCTTTGAATAGCATAGACTGTAGAGAGGCCTTTGCATGGGTTTACATAGTTCCCTATTAGAGAGAATGGGATGTGTTTGACTGGGCGAGGCTTGGATTTGACTAGCATTACAACAATGTCCTGAGGTGGTATGAAAATGTGGGTGCACAGTGCATGCACATCGCTCTCTTTGTGTGTCAGGGCTGGGCTGCTGTGTGGTCTGGCTGTGTGATGGAAGAGAAATCACTGTTGGATTTTTAGGAAATACACATTTCCCTCAGCCAACATGTCTCCATCTCGTCTACCACCTCTTTCTCTCTTCATCTCTGTCGGCTTCTCTCTTGATCTCTCTTCTTCTGTGTCCCTAGCTAGCTAACTCTCCAGGTACGCCTGTTAGATTTTGTGGCAGTCGGCCCTGTTTGATGCCTTTTTTTTTTTCGTTTTGGATGGAGAGAATAAGTGTGAGTGATTGTGTGTTTCTAAGCGTCCCTTACTGGGTGTAAAAACGGGTAGTAAAGGTAAGCTGTAAATGTGATGACCAGTGAAGACAGCTGAACAAACAGGTCATAAAGTATTTATCTGAAGGGAAGACGAACAGAAAGTTGGGCAGACGGACAGACAGATTCACAGGTAGAGGAAGAAGTTAGATAGAGAAGTAGATAGCCGGAGAACCCAAAACCTCCTGTGGCTCATGACGTTTGTTCTCATGCCTACTGGTTTTTGCTCCATATTTCACTGATAAAGCTGCTTATCACTTTGTGCGTACGTGTGTTTACTCTCCGTGTGTGAGAGCAAGCCAAACCTGCTCTATAAACTGTAGAGACGCATGTCCCTGAGTCACCGTTTGCCGTTAAACAATACTTAATTTTTCACCCTCAGGTATTGTGTGAGGGGGGGTGTTTAGGGTGTGGTGCTTATTTGCTTGTCACACAGCATGGCACGCTCTCACACACCTAGTGACACACCACATTAATTTATGGTTAGAAGATGATTAAATTACATGCGATGAAACTTGTTAGATATCAGGCCAAAACAGTGGCCTGATCTGTAATGATAGCTGGGAAGAGGTTTGCGGGTAATATAGTGTAAACAAGGGCTGGTTCCCAATAAAAGCTGCATTAAATATTCTACAGTTATTACAGTTAGTTTCTATATACCTGCTGTTGTTGACAAAAGTTGCTTTTATGAGAGTTTAAATGAGAATCAAGTCTTTCTGTAATGGTTTGTCCCACTTTGCATACAACCTTGAACGTATCACATACACTTTGTGTACATCTCACTTAGAGATAAGTAGTAAAAACAGTTACAGATCGTAGCTTAGATTTACCTGGGCAGTATAGTATATGTACTGTGGAAGTTTTTGTGAATCCACTGTAGATAATACGCCTCTCTCTCTCTCTTGTTCACTCTCATATCTTCATCTGTGGGTGTGTTTAGGTGTGGCAGGCAGATGTTAACAGGTGCCAGGTCACCTGATTTGACCCATCTCTCTTCAGGAGCAGGATAATTGAGTTTATGTTGTTGTTTTTTTCTTACAAGGGCTTTATGTAAGAATCAGAAATTGCTTGTTAACTGTGAAACCTGTTGCTGTTAAGTCAACAACAGTCAGTCAATCCTGTTGCTCATGCTTGTGCTTGCACTACATAGACGCGAGCGAGCATCGGTCAAAACAGTGAAATGACACACACAAGACTGAACGTGATTGACAGGCATCATGTTGATTAACGTTAGCAACATTAGCCAGCTAAAGCCACAAAATTACAATATATTTCACATGCTTGGCTGTAATGTTAGCTTATCTGTCCAATATAGATTTTGCCAACTTGTGGTCCGTTTTGATACCCAAAACCAAACAAAGGTCCCTCCATGAATCGAAGGCCCGGCTGATGTTGATCCTAGTTTTCCCCCCGACGTCGTTCACATTCCTGTTTTGCCGTACGGGCTTCACTAGATATAATTGGAGTTTGTGTTGTGGTGGGGGCTGGTCGTTTGTTGGCGTTATAGCGGACTCCATATCTAGCCGAACGTTATCGTTGCACACTGTTAGCCCTGTAGCGTAGCTGAAGAGAGTAAAGGCACTAGCGCGCGCACATGGCGCCACAGCTGTTGGATTTTCCCGGAAAAACCGGCCCGCATTTTTCACATTAAAAGCAGTCTACAGGCTGATAGAGGAAACACAGAAAGTCGTGGAAGGTCTCATCTTTTAGGTTAGTTTACAACCTGTTCACATACCTGTACATACAGTCCCTTTAAGCTCAACATTTGTTTCACTTTACTTAACCACCTTTTTTACTGTTTCTCTTGACTCGGCTTGACCTTTGCTTTTATTGTTGTTTCCACAGTTAGTTACTGTCATCATTTTTCTGTATTTGTGTTTGCCAAACTTGAGCGTTGTGCTTGTTGCGCCGTTCAAATGACTTGCAATGCAAGCCAGTTGAGTTGTGGCAGAGTTTCTTTGTCGTCATGAAATCCCATGCTTCAAGACCTGTTCCCTGAACTGTATTGGACACGAGCTGCTTTCGTATCCAGTGTGATTTTCATTCAGACAGGAACACACGGCACAGTGATGAGTGGAGTAATTACCAGCAACCTTTTCACAATGTTAACTTTGTATGTATTTTCACTCTTCAGCTTGGATTAAATTGTCTTGAGGGCAAAAAATTCAAAAAAGGAAACATTTTCATTCACATAAAAGTCACTCTTGCTAAATTCACCAGACCACACCTCGTTCTAGATATCTTAAGATTATGTGTATGTTTGTGTAGCTGATGTTTGCTGCTGTCATTTTCATAACCCCAGGGCCTGATAAGCATTGGCCAAACAAATACAACACAGGCAACATGAGAGCAGTAGATAAGCGAATCATACACACACTCAATACTGACCATACTTGACTATTGCCCTCACCAAATAGGGCCTCTTTCATTCAGTATTTTGGTGTGTGTTCCTCTGTGCGTATCATAGTGTGTGTCTGTGTCTTGTCTTTGTGCGTTCTCCAGTCACACTCTCACAGTATAACCCAGCATTGTGCTAAAGGCTACTCTTCAACAAAGGCCTTTTCTTTTGCTATCACATCATCATCTCTCTCTCCCTCTCTATCTGTGTCTGCTTCTATCTCTCTTCAGCATGTTTGTCTGTTTGCCTCTCTCGCTTCCTCTCTCTCTCTCTTTCACTCTGTCTCTCTGTCCGAGATATCTGCTCCATCAGCTGACTGTCATATTGTGTGTGTCTGTTTGTTAGCATGCCTCCTTGTGTATGAGGTCAAGGTCAGATATGTGCCTGAAGAAGTGAAGTGGGTTTTGTGGCCATGTGTTTTAATCTGCTCATGGGCAGAGTTGCATGCCTGTGTTGGCGGAGGCCACAGTTGCCGTGTTAAACGTGCTCTCACAGAAGATCTCGTTGCCAACTAGACTTGTTTTATCTGGCTGGTATTTGCATTACTAAAGGGTATCCATTTTTGGGGGCGCTGTTCTTTTTAAAAATAATCTGTTTAGATCTCATCTCACATCTTCCATATGTGTTGTTTCTTATCTCAGTTTCACATCAACCATATGTGCTTTCCCTTTGCACTGCCGCAAAATCTAAACAGATACAGGAAGGAGATATTCCACATGAAAGCTATTGCATGACTTTCATATAGTATTAAATAAAAAATATTCTGAATACATGCAATTTGGAAATTGACTCATGCTGCTCATTGGGAGTGGACTGGGCAATATGATGATATATACCATGAAAACGATATAAAAATGTCTATTGCATATATTTTTCTATATTGTTTATATTGCGATATAGGCTGGGCCTATATTTAGTCATTTTTTTCTCTATAATTTCATTTAAAACTGTTATGTTAATTTTGAACTCAAGTTCTTAAAATGAGAAAATACTCAGTACTTTCCATGTGTCAAGTATTTAATTCACACAGGAGCATACACAAATAGGCTTTACCATGTGGTTATTTCATATAGATTATATCATATAGATATTTATTTATTAATTACCAGAAAACGTGCTATATAGTGATATAAATTGTTATCAAGATATGAAATTACCTATATCGTGATAGAAGACTTTGGCCATATCGCCCAGCCCTAGCTGCAACTACCAATTATTTTCATTATCAATAAATCTGAGTATTTTTTTCTATTAATTGTTCGGCTAATGTCAAAGAAATAGTGAAAAAAAAGGCCAATCACAACTTCCCAACGCACAAGGTGTTATCCTCAAATTACTTGTTTTGTTTGACCAAAAGTCCCAAATCCAAAGGTAATCAGTTTACTCTGATATATGCTAAAGAGAAGCAGGAAATCCTCCTATTTGAGAAGTTGGAACCTGAGAAATTTGTGCATTTTTCCACTATTTTTGCTTGATAAATGACTGAAATGATTCATCGATTATCAAAATAGTTAATTATCTTTCCAATACCAATTATCTTTCTGTTGATTAATTAATCAACTAATCATTGCAGCTCTACTTTAAGCGAAGGTCATATGGAATCTGCGGTAATGTGTGTGTCTTGTATCTTGAAATGAAATCTTGATTCCTGCGTAGACAAGGGAAGTCATGAGGATTTGTACTTTGGAAAGAATGGGTCATTCATTTGTCAGCACAACTCATCAGGCCTACGATGAATGTGCTATTCATCGTAGGCCTGATTTCGATGGGAAACATTCCACTGTTCCAGCTGACAACCAAGCAATACCAATGCTGTAATCCTACCAGAATAATCTGGTTTGACCCTTAAAATGTTGTAAATTAGTAAAATGTTTTCGATGAGCTTCTACTCTACAAATAACTAGTCAAATACTTAAAAGAATAAAGAGACATCACCACGGGTCTCAGCTCTGCGTCGTTGTGGCTATTCACTGAGATGTGTGTGGCCATGGCGACGACGGGTCGTCTCCTTCTCGCCTAGAGGAAAGAGGTTCACTCATCAGTCCATACAACATCCACACATTCAGACACACACACACATGTACTAGCAGGAACACACCAATTATACCAATTACAAGATTACAACAGGGCAACTCTCAGCAACCAGACCCTGCTATGGAAAGTCAAGTTGGTGCTGTGTATGTGTAGGCTGTGTGAGTGTGTGCGTGTGTGTGTGTGCGGTGGAGCCGCTTGGGAGTCAGGGCCCATGCAGAGCACTTGGAGTGCTAATTAGGCAACCACAACCCAGCAGAGTACATCACAGAGAGAAAAAGAGAATAGAGGGGAGAGAGAGGTTGAACAGAGGATGAAGAGAGGGGTGCATGTAGGGGAGCTGGCAAAAACAGCGCTCATCTCCTGAGGAGAGAGTGAGGGATGAAGAGAGAAGGAGGGGGGGAAGTTGAAAGATGATGATAACTGAAATATGTTGCATGCAGTGATGTCCCCAGGCACTGGGAGCTTTACAGTGCAGAACAATACAATTTATCCAGGTCTGTGTGGGCTGTCTGCACCGAACAGCATCGCAGGTACAGAAACCAAGATGAGCTCCGTGGCGGATCCTTCTTTGTACGTGTTTGCTTCTATTTGTGCTTTGAGTTCATGTGAGATGTGCAACATCTGTCATATCTCCCTGCCCTGCTGGGAAGAGCCACACTGCCACTTTTTCCTGTCTCTGTAGCAGGTGAGGTTGATTAAAAGAGAGAGCCGACAGGACCCGGTGATGATGATGATGATGATGATGACTGTGAGTCAGAGCTGACTCTCCTCTCTCAGTTGAACAGCTGGGCTAGGGCTGAAGCTGGACCTCTCATCAGGGGAGCGGCCGGGCTCTGTCCCCCTCAGCGAGAGGCTACAGAGGGCACAGCCATACAGACAGCAGCTTGACTCCTGGGGCATGGACCACAAAGAGCCAGAGACACAGACAGAAGGCTCTTATGTGTGTTTGTGTGTCTGCATGTGTGTGTTCACACTCTCTAAGCAGCGTTGTGAAGCGTAACCAGACTGTTCTGTCATACGCCCACGCTGGTGTCTCCGAGAACACAGCCACACACTCCCCAGATGACATGCGTGCACACGCGCACACACACACAACCCCAGCAACCTCTACCACAGCCGCTATGTAATTAACAGACAGAGGAAATGGCGCTGTTGGGGTGGGTGAGTCGTCGGATGCAGGGAGGAGGAGAGGAGAGAAAATCATCTCAGCTCGTGCCTACCCTCAAGACACAATCTGCTTCTCTGTGGCTGTATGTGTTGGAGAATAAAAGAGAGGAAGGTGAAGATAGGGAGAGAGATGCCGGCTGGTCTTTTGAAATCTCTGTGTTGTTGTTGCAAGCTGCTGGCAGGCAGTTTTTTTGTTGAGAGAGGGAAGGAGGGGGGGAGGGGGGGTTCGGAGGAGAGGATGAGAAGTAGGAGGTGAGGGATGAATAATAAGGTGTGCGCCCACATGCACATGCACATACACAGCCGTATCATTTAAAGCCACACAAGGTAAAAGACAGGAAGACTGCTCTCTTTGCTCTTTGCACAGAGGTGTGTGTGGTTGTGTGTGTGTGTTGAAGACAGTGATGGCGAGCCAGGTCAGAGGGAGATGTACTCTGTTCTCTGCTGTAGCTCCATAATGGAGGCCTGCTGTATAATGACAGCTCAGACACAGGCAATACTCCCAGTCTCTCTCTCTCTCTCTCTCTGTCGGCTTCTTGATTGATCTCTTGCTCTCTCTCTCTCTCTCTCTCTCTCTCTCTCTCTCTCTCTCTGCCTCCCATGTTTCTCTTTGTCTCCCTTTTCTTTTCCCCCTCCTTTCTTCTTCTCTCTCTCTCATTTACCAGTGGAATTGTCGCCTTTGATTCTGCCACTCTGCAGCCACTGTGCCGCTGTCTCAGGATTTCTCTGATATTAGGATTTCTCTTTGGTATGGAGTGAAAGAGATGGCACGCATGCGCGCAGACGTGCACCCGCCGCAGGTGTGTGCGTGTGCGAACACACACATACACACATACACATCCGTTCTACAGAGCCTGAGGGTAGATTGCTCTGACATCTCATCTCAGAAGTCAAACAAACCTGGAACTACTAGAGCAGGTTTATCCTGCTGTGCTCCTGGATACTGTGTATGTGTGTGTGTGTGCGTGTGTGTGCATGCGTGCGCATGCGTGCGCAGGTTTATGTGTTTTCAAGACAGAGATCATGACATGCATCTATTTACACTTTATGTTGAAGCCCTAGCATTCATGTGTATGAGCTTTTACGGCTGCTCTTGAGGGTTAGGTTCCTGCTCTCTGGTTCGACCTACATGAACTACCTTTACTTTGTTTTTTGGAGTGCCTGCCGGTCCAGCTTGAAGATCATCTTTTGTTCTTTTATCACAACGTCAAAGGCTGCTTATGGGTACAGTACTTGAGTGATATTTTTAAACACTATATCACACACATGTTGATTTTGTCAGCCACAGAGTTTTGTTTCCTGCTGTCAATGCCGTCAGTACTAGGTGTAATTTTTTTAAGCTCACTTAAGGGTGAAGCACTCATGATGTGGCTGTGGTAGTGGCTATTATGCTCATATTACATCCTGTTTTGCTAGGTTGGTTTCATCCACGTTGCTGGTATTTTAGGCACCCTTATTATATCATCTCTATCTTTTGTGAAAAGTTTCCTTCATGCTGAACTTCTTACATCCTTTTCATCCCCCTGTCAGCACATCTTTAGCCAGCTAACAAGTCAGTCAACCATTCATGATGACATGTACTCACCAAGCCGACTCTAAATTTCTCCCGTATCTGTGTCTCAGCTACTCATTCTGTGTAATTTCAGCAGGGTGGATGTTTGAACCTGTGTCCTCTGGTTGAAGTATGCTCTCCCACTGAGTCATGCGTCCATTTTTGAATACCTGCGCTGTGCTATCATGAGCAGCTGAGATCAGAGCTTGTGATCTGAGCAATAAGGGGGTTTCCTATTATCTACGACGAGATGTCATGGTTAAAGGTGTTGCTTATCTTGATGATGAGTGTCACCTTCAGCTCTTCACCTAACCAGTTCAGTCCACCTCTTGTTTACTATTCATCCCTGCGGTATTTAAAACTGGTCTCCTGACGGACAAAAAAAATCAGTCGTTTGCTATTCAAATTGAGCTGAACTTCCTGTAGCTTCTTGACAATAAAAGCCTTCCAGTAGGTTGTAGGTGAACACGGTTTAATGTGAAGCAGTAGTAAATGTTTGTTTTGTTTTACGCTCTGATAGTACAGAAAAGAAGAAGATGATCAGGAAACAGCGAGGGTGCAATTTGTTAAAGGAAAGTAACAACAGGAATGTAGGAGTGGAACAAAACACCTAACCGCAGAGGCTGTGTTACACCGGTGCTACAAAAGTATTCAAAGCTGAGCACAGCAAGACTTTTAGAAATGGTGCTTTAGTCGCCTGCCTGACCACACATGTTGAGCCAACCAGTTTATTACAGTGACATATTTATTGCTCATTTGAGGGCAGACACTGACCGGCTTGGCTCTGTTCCTAAGCAGCACCACAATATTGTGGCATCGCTAAAGTGTGCTATACCAAGCCACTGGAAAAGAGGCATCTGCTGCCCCAGTGAAGCAAAGCATGAATACACAGAGTAGGCAGGCGGTACAGTTCCAGTCCATGCTGCGTTGGACTTGACCGAGCCAGGTTGGTGGCTGGATCAGATAGATGGGCCAGCAGCACGGCCCTGCTAGTTTTAACGAGCTGATAGGCAAATCCCTTCCTGGTTAAAGATTAACCACTCGCTAGAGCTGCCACTGCATTATCTCCCTGCTGGCCGGGGCATACAGGAGCCAAGAGGATTTATTTTATATGCGTGCGTGTGTGTGAGTGTGTGTGTGTGTGTGTGTGTGTGTGTGTGTGTGTGAGTGAGAGAGTAATCTGCATTCCAACCAGCAAAAGGGTGGAACTGTGTGTGTCAGTGTGTTTGTTTGACTATGGGAGTTAGTGATCGGCTTTGCTCCCAGCGGGGTGTTAAAACGGTGTGTTTACTGTATGCCATTTAGCAGTCAATCTGCTCTGTGTATGTGTGTGTATATGTGTGTGTGTGTATGGGCGGGATCATGTTTGTGTGTGGTTTGTTGTAATCTACATTCCTTTTCTTTCAGGGCTTTGTTTTGTTTTCCCTTAGGGCGTAACGGCATTCAAAGGGTTAATTGCATCAGGAAGCTTGGTGTGTAACAGACTCCTTTTAACCCCTTAGGTTGTCGGCAAAAGTGTTTTAATGTTTGCTACGGTGCCAACAGGTCTAATTTATTCATATGTATTAAGACTTTTGCATTACGGCTCTAAACCTTGCAAGTAGATGCGGCCTTTGTCCTTTCTAATAATCCACAGCAGTATCATTTAAAATCTATTTTCCTTTTGTGTATCCCTGGATTAAAGGGCTGTGACATGTGCTGTTTCATCTACAGAGGACTCCCTCTGATTAACTGGGAGACAATGCCATCTGCTGGATGTTTGAAGAACGTAGAGCCTGAAATACCGAGCAAGTGTGTTGTAACTGAGTGATGCTAAGAGTTGCAGGCAGGCTCACTTATCTGGAAATTTACAAGACATTACTCATCCTGGGTTGCTTAGATCATGCTATTCATCATTACTTCATCTGAAAAGAGAGCCTTGACTTATGTGGCTTGTGTTTTCTGATTTAGAAAAGAAAAAGTGGAATCAGAGAGCTCTCTTTTGTTAGACCATGCACACCTACGTAACCTTAATACTATCATTGATTTCCACTTAATCCTGCTGTGCATGTTTTAATCTTCAGTGCCTTGAAGTAGTAAGTGTTTAACCATCCTGTGGTTGAACTGGTAAGCCATTAGCTTTCAGAGGTTAGCGTACTGCTAGTAAAGCTGCTCTTCTCTTTTTGTATGTTTTGGGCATCGTTGCCTCTTATTGGAGAGACAGTGGAGGGTTAACAGGAAATGACAGCAGAGAAATGGAGGGTGACATGCAACAAAGAAGGGATGTGATGGTGAGGAAATTTTGCCACCGGTTAATAAACTTGTGCCAACACCGGTGTTACTGTTTACACCGGACATTCTACAAGAAAAGATGACGGTCAATATATGTAGAGCGCTTACTTTGATCTTTACCGTCGGATGGCTGCGTGTCTGACCTCTCCGGTAGAGCTTTCCCTGTGGGGCTGTAGGTTTCCACCCGGCGCCGCTGTGACCGCTCCGTCCTCCGCCATCGTCTTGTCTGTCAACTCTCTCTTGTCCTGTGTGTGAAATCTGACACTTTCACTTTTAGTTTGTAGCGTCCGTCGTCTGACTATGTATTGATAACACAGCACTGATACACGAAAATGAACTAAATGGGATTTATTTCTATAAAGAAGCAAAACGGCGGTGTGCCTGAACACTGTGTAACACTCGTAAAACACCGACTACCACGGCGAGCCTACAACAAAGTTGGTCAACCCCTCGCCGACCAGGACGCCTCATGAGCTACAACTGTATTTCTGAGTACCAGCAGAGGGTGACTGAACAAGCATTATTTTTGGGAAAGCTATGTTAGCACCTGCAACCCCTTCGGCCCCAACCCTGGCATAGTTTTTATATATGTTATTGTATGGTTTGATGCTGTGGTTGCTTCATACAAGCTTCTTCAGACAGGCAAGATCAACATCAAAGAGGCACTCTGAGAGTGATCCTCGTGATGCTAGACAGGAAGAGAGGGACAAAGACGGAGGAGAGTGTGGCGGTCCTGTGTTTCCTCAGGGGAGTCCTGAGGAACAGAAAGGAGCTTTGTCGAGAGGTGGCCTTTGGCACAATGCTGGCCACCGTGCAGCTTTACCCCAAAGATAATCTCTCTCCCTGTCAACGCTCTCGCTCCCTTGCTGTTCTGAGAAAAAGCAGCGAGTGACGGAAGGAGGAAATGACTAAAGAAACGACTCATTCACACCCCTGCAATGACAGCAGGATGGACAGAGGGGAAGTCAAACCCACGCTTTTACCCTTTTCCTGAGCCCTCCACCTCCGACAGCTATTACGCATTTGTCTCCTCCACCCTGATAAGAACCCCTCGTAATTGTAGTGCATGTTTTTTTTTGCGTGTAGCCTGTGTGATTGTACGTTTTTGTTATTCCTTGTTGACTTCCTTGTTTGTATGATATGGTAAAGGTTTATTTAGAGAGATTGTATTTCATTACCTTTTTGTTTGGGATGTGGTTGCACACTTAAATTTTTCTTGATGAGCATCTTCAGTTGTTACAGAACAATTATGCTATTAAAGCAAATTGAATTGAATTGAGGCAGATATTCTACCACAAAAGGTTTTCTCTCTCTATGCTGTCGGGCTTGACACAGGCCAGGACATGTCCTCTTTCTTTCTCTTTCCTTCTCTCTTTCTTTTTGTGTCTCAAGAAGGGAAGGGCGCCTCACATATTTAACCTACCCCCCCATCCATCTATATACACATGCACACATACATACACACTGCCTGTCGCTCCCCAGCAATGGGGTCAGATGTTGTGACCGGCTGAGCACTCTCCCCTCCTCCTCCTCCTCCTCTTCCTCCTCAGCAGCTCCTCTCCTCTTCTCCTCTCCCCTCCCCCTCCTCCCGCCCGCCTTGGCAGGGCATGCATGCCTGTGTCTGTTATCTACAAATGACTGAGGAATTATAGGTTGAGAGGGGAGGAGGAGGAGGAGTGAGGGAGAGTGTGAGAAGGGAGGGCTGGAGGGGAGGAGAGGGTGGTGGGTGAGGTCATGTGACATCGCAGCAGCTGCTAGGCTAAGAATTTCTGTTTTCTCACTTAGAGAGAGAGAGAGAGAGAGGGAGCTAGAGCAAGGAGGGGAGAGATAGGCAGCGTGTGTGGTGTGTTGCTTTGTTAGATAAGCTCTAAACGGTCTTTGTGAGCGGCAGCGAGAGAGACAGGAAGGCAGGCAGGCAGGGAGGGAGAGAGAGAGGGTGGACGGGCGAGAGGAGATAGATAGACGGAGAGCAAGAGAGAGGGGAGCAGGAAGATGGTGTGTGTCCTGTCGGTGGCTGCCGGTGTGTGCTGGGCTGGGCTCAACGTGAAGATGCAGCCATGGGGGATCCAGGCGGCTCCACTCCTTTGTGCAGTAAGGAGCTTCGGCCACGCTTTTAATCTATGAGGGAGTTGGGGGGGGTCACGAACTGCTGCCAGACCTCCGGATATGTGTTTGTATTTGTCAAGCTTGTCTGTCTCTTCTTTCACTGTGTTACTCACATGTGTGCACTGTGGTTTTCTGTGTGTGGTTGATACAGGCTTTAAATACAGCGTGCTCGTTCTCTATAGTATGGTGAAAAAAAAGTTCCTTGTGTATTTCTTTGAGTCGCCTCTCGGACTTTTTCTGACTTTCTCTAGAGAAAGAGGGAGGAGCAGTAGTGTCTTGACAAAGTCACGTTACTGGACTGGGGCAGTTAGTGTGTGTGTGTGTGTGTGTGTTGTCTCTCAATGGCGTAGTGTGTGTTGCAGACAGTAGTCATTGTTGATCCCGTTATTAATTGTGTGCCGGGTTCATTTTGAGTGCACTGGGTAACTGGGAGGTTACAGGCAGGACAACTCGAGAGGTGTTGGGAATGTTCACTCTCTCATGCCTGACTTGCCGCTGTGTGTGTGTCCACTCAAACAAAACACACACACACACACACACACACACGCACGCACACACACTTGGTGCTGTGCCTCTGGTCTCCTCTCAGGAGGCAACATGATCTTTTTATAGCCCTCTCAGCCTCCGGGGTAAACCCAGATATAACTCCTACTTATCTAATTGTGCTATTGATATACTGTTAGTAAGCAGCTTTTATTTCAGCGAGAATGTCTTTGTCTTAGAAGTCGTTGTTTTAGCTGGAAGTTTACTTTGAGTGTTGATTTAAGGAGGACTCTGAACAATCCCCGGAGTGAGTGTGTGTGTGTGTTTTGATGTAACGGTTAATACCTCTGCCGCACACAAACTAGTCTGAGTTTACACTGTTCTCTGAGCCAACCTTAATGTGTGTGTGTGTTTTGCCCAAGCACGTAGCGCTATCACACGCCATTCTGGCATTTAGGGATTCCACTGACCGAGGGGCTGTCAACACGGTGTCACCTTTCAACACACACACATACACAGGAAGGAAAGGGACAGCCGTCTCAACCCTCCTCACCCTCTCTCCGCCTCCAACCACCACAAAGGTCTTATAAATATGAGGCTTGAAAGAGACATGACACAAAAAAAAACACCATTTTCACTTTCTGTTGAGTAAAGATCTCTTTACAAGGTAGCATTTACGTTTATTTTTTGGGGGTTGAACTGAAGGTTTTCTTTTACACTCTGTAAGTCTCTACTCTGTAAAAAAATCCTAAGATTCATTCAAAACTCATTGTCTAAATTTAAAAAATATCCAGCTGGCAGTATTTTAAACATCACAGCTTATTTCCTCTTACAGTGTTGACATAATTCTCTTCCTTCCTGATTAGAGAAGGGTCTTAGTAGCACCTCCCTGGCAGCATTAATTGGATAAAGCGCAATATAAAAAGGACACTTTTTCTTAAGTGATAGTTATGTGAGGGAGCCAACGAGTTGCTAATTTGTCACGTTTTAACAGGGAAGGCAATGGTTGTGTTTACGCTGAATTTGTTAACATCTACGCTACTATAATATACTGACACTAAGAAATAAAGTCACCCTAGTAGTGTTGGAGCATACCCAGTAGTGGTGTTGTGTAAACTCTGTGCCAATGGACCTCCGGCAGACACCCAGCCAGACTGGAGCTCTTTGAGCACGGGAAGGGTGACCTGCCCTCCTAACCTCTCACCTCTGACCCTACAACCAAAGCCCCTCAGCCCCAGCTGTCACAAACAGATACCCAGCACCACACTCTGCCCCGACTGTCTCTGTGTCCAAGGAAACAGCTATGCGCTTCACTTGGTCTTTGCATATTTCTTGCAGTATATGCGTTTATATAGGACTGAAGGTTTTTAATGACTCAAGTGTTTTGTTGGTTCTTCTTGGATGCAATATTGATTATAAAAACTTTCTCATTCTCCTCCCTTTTGTCCATTTATAGGCATGAGCCATGAGCCAAAGTCACCATCGTTAGGAATGATCTCCACGGCGACCCGTACCACGGCGACGGTCAGCCCCCTCACCCCGTCGCCTCTCAACGGCTCCATCGTAGCCAATGGAAGCCCCGCTACCCAGTCTGCTCACTCTGGATTTGCTGCAGCCCTCCGTAAACTGGCAAAACAGGCTGAAGAACCTCGAGGTAAAGCCACACAGCCGGTGACATTCATGACACTGTCAAGTATAAGTCTGCTGGATGGCAGCATTTAGGCCGTATAATTAGTATGTGATTAAGTATAGGCACAGTTGTGTTCTCAACATCTGGCTTGACTTAAACATTGCTGTCTCAACTTTGTAAAACAAACTGTAACAAATAAATACATATATTTACCTTTGCTGAATTGTTTTAAAATAATAAACACTGGCAACTTGATAAAACATCTTTAAAATTAACAGGAATTGCATTTAAGTGTAAACCTTTTTAATGCAATTGGTCAAAACTTAAACAATAATAAAAAATCCAGTATATATAGTATATAAACATAGAATTAAATTGAATAGTTTGGCACTATTGTCATGGATATCCGATCCAGCTATTTAAGTCAGTATCGGCCCGATATCCGATCTGGTATCGGTGCATCCTTAGCTTCTACTGTACACGCTCATTAGCAATGAAATTTAGTGTTTTAACCAATTTTAGAATTAATTTACAGGTTATGGCTCTCAGATTGGTTTTGTATTGTCTCGTATGTTTTAGTCTTAATGTATGACTGCAGGAGTATATAGGCTTTACCATGTGGCTATTTCACATGTACTATTTATTTATTGAATTCACAGAGAAAATGCTAAATCGTGATATATATCATTATCGAGATATGAAATGACCTCTCTTGTGATAGAAGATTTTGGACACATCGCCCAGCCCGACATCCAGCCCCCTGATCCTTACTTGCAAACCTGATGGATTAGGTGTTCTGTACTTCCTGTACTCTGTATGTGTGTTGTTGTACATTCGGTCTTGTTTGTATCTGTGTGTGGGAGGGGTGGTGTCATATATGTGTGTGTGTGCACTGTGCCATGTTCCCTGGCCGGTTTGTGTAGCTGAGTGCAGAACTGCTAATAGCTATGGGATGATATCCACACAGGATTGAATTAGTTGGTGTCCCTGGAGATACTGGGACGAAGAGGAGCCACTCTAGCTGACCCACTTAATGTGCTGTGTGTGAGTGCACGAACGCTCGGGTGTGCTTGTCAATGTGTGCATGATGGTGTTATAATTCCCCTTCATACATTTGTCCTTGTCAGTGTCTACATACACACACACGTGAAACATGCCATAGAACTCTCAGAGCTCCATCCTGTGGTTGTAAGAATATGAAATAAGCATCAGGTGGTTGAATTAGTGGTCATTAACTCATACGACCTTAAGTCAGAAATCCTGAACTATCCCTTTAAAGGGTCAGTGTGTAACAATTAGGGGGATCAATTGACAGAAGTGTAATATTATATTAGTCGATAACATTACTCACTGCCGTCGCCGCCGCTCTCTATTGCTTCACCACTCACTTCCCACGTACACACACACTCTACGCGCTGGCTCTGCTCCGAATGACCTACGCTACTCTCACAACAACTGGCTCTAGAGAGGGGCATTCGCGTTTTTGCGTTGGCCACCGTAGCTCTCCTACACGCCTGGCAAAGGGAAGAGGCTTCAGTTGGTTGCAGTCTCAACCTCACTGCTAGATACCGCCAGATCCTACACACTGTTCCTTTAAAATTGGGGACACACCAACCCGACATCAAAGAACTAGTGTTGACGAAGGCCGCCCGT
Source organism: Sebastes umbrosus (assembly GCF_015220745.1). Lineage (NCBI taxonomy): Eukaryota > Metazoa > Chordata > Actinopteri > Perciformes > Sebastidae > Sebastes > Sebastes umbrosus. The sequence continues at coordinate 19,697,204 of NC_051270.1, forward strand.
TGAGTCGCCTCACATCGCGTTTGTCTTGGCCAAACAGTTTAACTCGAACACACCACAGAGACGACAGCTGACGGCCAGTTAGCTCGTACATTCTGCGCCTGCGATAGATGAAATAACTCTCCACACCAGCAGGCGGAGGTAGTCTGTATTTGTCATTCAAAAAAGGAAACCGGAAGGCTGAGGACGGCGTATATACAAGCCGTTATTATGATACATACCTGAAATAAAGCGGCGTTTGCCGACCATTTTCACACCACTCTCACTCACCACTTTGCTTCATTCCAGATGGCCATGTTGTTGTGAAAATATCCGTGTATTGAAATGAACAGATGAGATGAAGATGAAAAATGAGAAGAGCCTTCTGTGTTTTTCCTCTTGACTTTACTCGGTGGCATGCTTTCCTCACATCCGTTTCGCTTCTCGTGCACTGATTCATTTAAACTGAACAGCCAATTAGAGTGATTTTTCTCACCGACGGGCACCGCCGCTGTTTCAACATGCTGAATTGCCGAAAAACTTCCAACACGGGCAGACTAGAGCCGACGAATGCTCGCGGACAGCTCCAAACTGTTCGACGGCCGATCATCGGCTTGGTGTGGGAGGGCCTTAAGGCTGAAATAAGCTTGTATAGGTGCTCAGGGAGGGGGTTGTGGGTTTTTGGTTTCTTCTTTTTCCCCTTTATATTTGGTAAATACAAAACTGGTCTCTAATACAAATGTATTTGCAAATATTTTTCAAACCCATGTGCCCAGTGTCTCTTAATTACACATACATAAACATAAAAACAAGCGCACAAAGCAGAATCTACACAGGAGAGCCTCAGTAGGAAGTTTATTGAGGGTGTGTACATGTGTGAGTGTGTGTACATGTGTGTGTCTGATGGCTTGGCTCCGGAGAGGCCCAGCTACCCCAGCTGTCCACCCTTGCTCTGGCTCTTAAATCAGATGGTCCCCTCCTTCCTGGCTGTCCCTGGACACCTTGCTCCCCAGCCCACTGCAGCCTGGGACCCAGAACCCTGCAAATGATTTATTACCCCCACAGAGAGAGAGAGAGAGAGGGAGACAGAGAGAGAGCTCAGCCCCAACCTCTCCTCACCTCTCTCTCAATCCTTCTCCCCTTCATCTCTCTTCACTCCCTCAACCCTACATGCCAGCCTGATTACTTTCTCACTCTGTCTCTCTCAAATAGAAAAGTCCACTACTCAGTCCCGCCTTTTCATTCTATCGCGGACTCACCTTTTTTTATTGGATTTTTTTCCCTCTTATCTTTGTTGCTCGTCCCCTTTTGTGTCAGTTTGCGGCTGGAGAACACAAGGATTGCGTTCTCTTAGTCATGTTTTTTTAATACCTCAGCTTTTTATTTTTATTGTGGTGCGAGGTGAGAATACGTGCGCGCTGTTCTATTTGTAATTCACAATCTACTGAGGCAGAGAGCTCCTGTCTGTGTCAGACAAACAGGCACCAGATCCTGTCTGATTAAGCTCCACCACCTTTTTATTAAAAGCACAAAAAAGCCCCTTTGTTATTTTTGAAGCCTGCTGACTGTGCTGCCCGGCTGGTGTAGGCAGTGATGTGTGGGTGAGTCAGGCATCAGGAGCAGAGTTGCCCCTGTTGCTCCGGGGTGGGCAGAGGCATCTAGCCCCTGGAGCTCCAGTCACCTCTCTGTCTGCAGAGCCTGTATTTATAGGCAACACACACACCCAAACACCCCCACACATGCAAACAGTTGTCTTTGCAACTGTGTAAGCCTTGTGATTTCTTAGCATGCTGCAGCCTGCTGTCCTTTCATTAGCTACTTTGACTCAACCTCTCTTTCTTTCTCTCTCTCTCTCTGTCTGTCTCTCTCACCCTCTGGTTCATGCTTTGAGGTGAGTAGTGCAGTATATATGAGGTGCCATGACTCAGTGTCCTAAGGCCTAGAGGAATTAGTTAGGTTTGAGTACTAGTATCACTGCCACCGGCGGCTGCTGAACTGATTTAAGACCCTGAGCACGGCTGCTGTTTATACACCCAGCCATACGCACACACACACACACACACACACACACACACACACAGACACATACATTGTCACTTGTCTGTGGCGAGTATAATGAATAGCTCTGTGTACTGAGTGCTGCGCTGAAGAGGGGAGGTGATGGATAATGAGTATCAGAGCAGCGTAAAGGACACACTCTCATCCCATGTACACTCGCATGGACACACACGGTAGCACTCACATGTGTGCGCAAACACACAACACACACAGATAACGCACCGCCTCAAAAAGGCAGGCCTGCTGATATCTGATTAATTAGGCAGACCTGGGTTTAATCCTCTCAGTTGTTTCTTCTTGCACACTCTCAGACACACACGCACACACAAACACACACACACACACCACCAGAATGTCATCATGACTGCGTTCATACCAACCGTACTGCCTGGAGAGAGAATGAAGAGCGGGAGAATAAAGGTGTACAAGATAGATGGACCGAATTGGCTGGAAAAAAGAGGAATTGGAAGTAATTAGTCGATTTGTGAAAGCCTGTGGTGTTTGTCAGATTGTGAGTATCTGTACATGTACGTGTTTGTGCGTTTGTGTATGTGTGTGGCCGGAGGCTCCCCTTTTTTCTGGGAGCCCAGAGCATGCTGGGACGTCGGGGCAGTGTGTCTCTGACCTCTCCATCTGGAGCCTGCCTGGGGCTCACACAGCCTCGCTCTGCTTAGTGTGTGTGTGTGTGTTTCTTGAAGGCGAAACCCTTCAGGCTGTGACTGTCCCTGAAACACTCACAAACAAGCTCATTTGTTTCCCCTCTCTCTCTCTCTCTCTCTCCATATGCAGCAACCTTACACCTCACATGACTCTGTTCAGTAGCAAAGCAGCATTTAAGCATAATATACAGTTTGTACAGTCAGCAGAAGGCACAGAGGATTGCTCCTCTTATTTCCATCCGCCATCTTGTACCGTCTTTCTTTCCCTCGCTGGCACAGCAACACACACAGTGTGCTTCTCCCCTCCCCCACTCAGTGATGCAGATTACAGGCTTTGTGTTGTGTTGTCAGTGCATGGCCAAGACTGTAGTAGCAGGTGTGTGTGGTGTTTGTGTGCATCAGTGGTTATTGTGTGTCTGTAAGTGTGGGGATGTTTGTGTGTGTGTGTGTGTGTGTGTGTGTTAGAGTGCATGTGTTGAGGCTTGTGCTGCTGGTGGGGTGGCATATGGATGCAGGGTTGGCTGGGCACTGCTATGCACACCAGGTGTGAAATGGACTGTTTAATTAAGTGCTGATGTTGTTGTAATGCATGCTGGGAGGGAGGCGGGTGGAGGAAGGGATGTGGGGTGGGGTGGGTGTGTTGGCGGGGTGGAGGAGAGCACCTTCTGCCTGGCAGGGCTATGCATGACTGTTTTGGTCGACGAGGAGGTGGTGGCAGAAGATTGGTAGGGGCCATTTGGCAGCATTTCTGTGTAGTGTTGTCTTCCTATCAAGGCTTACTGATCCAGTGGGATTCACTGCTATAGCTGCTGGACTCTCCCATTGAATGAAACAGCCTGCCGAAGAGCTGTGGTGGCTTTTTGATTGGGTCAGTGGCTGAACTAAAAGGTGTCGTCTATGCAGGGACACTTGGCCACAGCCTCTGACCACAGCTTGGTTTGTTTGTTTGTTGCTGCTGTTGGTTGTATCTTTTGTGTGTGTGTGTGTGTGTGTGTGCGCATGTGTGGCTCTGCTTGAGCGGTCAAGTGTGGAGGCAGTCTGGGAGAGTGGGACTGGTAATAGAGGAGGCGATAGAGAAAGGAGCTTCACATTAATCACACACAGCTTGGGACTGAGACAGCGCTTGCTTTCTTTCTCTCTTTTCTTTGCTCTTTCCTTCTGTCTCTACCTCTTCTGTCCCTGTCTCTCTTTCTCTCTGTGCCCCCCCCCCCCCCCCCCCCCCCCCCCTCACCGCACACACACCCCTACACACCATGAAAGGGACAATCAGTACAGCTAATGAAGTGCAGGTTGATAGCTGATGAGCCTATTTTAGACTCTGGGGACGAAGGCTGTGCTTCACTCCTCCTCTGCCTCCTCTAGCTCCATACAGGACCAGCATGTATGGCCATCTTCTCCCTGTATAGATGGAAGGGGAGGAGCATATGACAGAAATGACACCAGCTTGGTGCCACTCACATGCCTCATATATGATTTTTCTCATATTAGATGGCACCATCGTGTGAGGGAGGGGTGAAAAAAGGGATTTGTATGGAAATTGGAGCAGGGGGTTTGAAAATGGACAAGAGGAAATCTTGGAGGAGGTGATGGAGGCTTGATGAAGGAAAGAGGCTTATTGACACACACATGACCTCCTGTGGTTTAAACAGGAAGATAAAGGGAAGCATGCAAACATGTAACCACTCTCTCAGACATCTCCCATGAGCCCTCACCGGCTGTAAGTATTGTAAATGTGTTTATGAAAATTGTGCGTTGAGTCTGACAGATCTACGTCTGGTTGGCAGGCACCCCTGTTTGAAGAACAGAAGGAAAAGGAATTAACGTGTATGAAGAGGTGGTTGGTAGGTGGTGGTGGTTGCGTGGGGTGTTGTTAAAGAGGAGGAGGAATAATAGCTGTTTGTATTTTGTGTGCGCGTATACGTGGCGAGGAAGGACGCCTAGATGCGAGCACAGATTCTGCAAGCTGCAAGAAGAGAATGAAGCCGTTGGTAGACGGCCCTTGTCTCTTTTATTTCCTTCTTCGCCTCACCTGCTTCTCTTCCTGCTCTTAATTATTTAGTCTGCCCTGCCTCTTCTCCAGTCTGCTTTGCCTCTACATGGAAAAGGAGGAGGAAGAGGAGGAGATGGGAAGAGAGGGGGGGCTGAGAGAAATAGATGGAGTAGAGGTCTGTTGCTTAGCAGTCCTCTCCTCTCTGCCTCTTCCCTCCCTCTAGCCTTATTTGTTCCCCCATCCTTGTGTATGCATGTTGTGAGTGTGTGTCTGTGTGTGGTGAGTGAATAGGCTGTGACACTAGAGCTGTATTAAGTGTAGCTCCATTCCCCAGGCTGAGTGGGCTGCTATTGATTGGCCTAGTCTTGCACGGGAGAGTAATGGCTCTCCGAGGTGAGGGGGGGAGGATTAGGCCACTAATTGCCATTGTGCAGACAAGATATGCCTCACCCCCTCCAACCCCCTCTCTGTATCCCCCACCCCGTGCCTGCCACCCACTCACCCATCTGCACCCCTTATCTCTCTGCTTTCCTCTCCTCTCCATCTCTCGCCTCACCTTGCACCTCTTTTGCACTCTCACTTGCTTTTTTTCACCTCCCCCCCCCCCACATCTCCTATCATTTTTCATGTCTCACCTCACATGTATCATCACCACCTTTTCACTCACACATAGATTTTCAGATTTTCTCTAGACCGTCACCTCACCGCCAGCGCCATTATTGATTCTTTCCATTAGTTAGAATGAGGTGTTTAAAATCAGTCAATATCCTGACTGCACCTACCATAAGCTGACGTTGTCTGTTAGGTTATGTTGCCACGGAAACCAAACCAGGAAAGAAATGGCGGTTGGGTATGAGAGATCTGTGGTTTTTGCTCTGATGGTGATAATTGGAGAGGAAGTAGACCTGAAACTGGCCCGAGGTTTCAGCTGCTGTGGTTGCATGTAAGCACGTTTATGCACAACAGCACGCTACCTGCACAAGCACACACACACACACACACATACACACACACACATAAGAGCACATCTCCTACTGTCCTTGCTGCAGCGCCGAAGTGTGTGTCCCATTGAGAGGGTTGTGACCCAGTTTGACTGTGTAATGCTGCTCTCACTGTGAGCGGAGGAAACCTACAGCACAGTAAAATGTCAGGAGAAGAGGCGGAGGCTGGGGGAAGAAGAGAGGAAAATGGGAGGAAACATACACACAGGTTAAAACACAGGAAAAATGAAGAAAAGAAGGGAAGACAGAAAAATATAAAAAGACAGAAGGGAAAGAGACGGTTGAGAAGAACAGAAGGTGTAGCCTGTATGGGGGGAGGTAAACATGTAAGGCTGGAAAGATGAAATTGCAGTGATTAACGCATGTGAATGTGAGCATATCATATGAGAGCTTTGGAACTAGAGAGAGAGAGAGAGAGAGAGCGAGAGAGAAAGCGAGATGTGTGGAAAGCGAGGCATGTGACCAGACCGTGACCCTGCGCTACAGGGTTTCCCTGGAGGGCTTTGTTAATGTGGCACAGCTACAGCGCAGCAGAGGAGCTCATTGGGCCAGCTTTTCACCACCTGCTGTGTGTGTGTGTGTGTGTGTGTGTGTGTGTGCAGTGGATGGGGGAGTTCTGTGTGTGGCTGCAAACGCCACTGACTGTATATACATTCAGGATGGCTGTTCACTCCCAAGCAGTGTGCTCTTGTGGTGTGTGTGTGTGTCAAGGCTGTGTGACTCTCACAGGGCTGCTCATCCTGATCACTGTCACTTCATAATAGGGGCCTAGGGCCATCCATCTGGCCCTCTGTGTGTGCACATTATTTGTTGCTATTGTAGTTCTGCAACCCCATTTTATTCAGGGGCTATAGGATCTCACTGTTGTTACATTTGCGTTTTTATTAATAGAGCAAAACACAGACTATTAGCTCGTGTTCTTTCTTTCACTGTACTCATGTCTTTTTTGTCTTCGTCTTTCTCCAGCTGCGTCCTCCATCAGCAGTGAGTCCTCTCCAGTGTCCTCCCCGGCCACCAACCACAGCTCTCCAGTCAGTACACCCAAAAGGGGTCCCCTTGGTCAAGGGCCGGTCCTGGTTCCCCCAGCGGGCCACAGCGTGCCAAACACTCCACCTGTAGTCACCATTGCTCCAACAAAGACTAGCAACGGCCTCTGGAGGAGCGAGGGACGCCAGGTAAAACCACATTCAAACACCCTTCACACTGACCTTGAGCGTGCTCTCTTACCTCCCTTTTTTTACCTTCAGTTGCTCTTTCTGAAGTCTCAGATTGTTAAGGTGTATTTTCTCTCTTTTTAATTTCCTTAAAGCGACAAAAATGTTCTCATTCTTCAGCTTCCTTGCCAGCACAAGCACGCACACAGACAGGCTCTAGAGGGATTAATAGATTTTGTAGATAGCCTGTAACCCATAGTGTGGCAGTACAGTACGTATTTGACATATGTACATGTGACATAGCTGGCAGGTCTGTGAATGTCTGCTTCCCTCAAAACCTCCCCTCACCTCCCCGTCAACTACCCCCCCTTGGCTCCATGCGTTAAACAATGCCAGCTGCCACTGGGACGTCGAGGTGACAGCCTCAACGGCAGCTAACATCTGTGCTCCTCCGGCCCCCCTCCCACTTAGCCCTCTTGCCCTTGGCCCAGCCCCTCCCGAGTCCCCAGCCTTTAGCCTCATAAGCCCCACCTCCAGTCTCAACCTCTTCACTCAAGCAGTCAAGTGCATCCTCCGCCTCGTCACCCCGACACCCGCGCTCTGTTACGTAGTGGGGGAGAGAGAGAGAGAGAGATAGAGAGAGAGAGAGAGGGAGAGCTGCTTGCTTTGATAAGGCGTGGATTATGGATTATGGCCTTGCTTTAAGCCTTCTTATCTCAGCTCAGGGCTAATTTTCGAGGCCAAGCGCACAGTTACGAACAGCACTCGGCAACATGCGGAAACTCTCTCCGAGACACTTTAACAGTTCCCCGGAGACAGAGAGAAGGGGGATAGCGAAGGGTGAGCGAGGAGGTCAGCCAGCCAGCAATGTGTGGTAGCATTCAGGCTATTGTCCTCTCCCCTTGGACAACCCCCCCCCACCTCCCTGACCCTCACCCTCTGTGGCTATAGCTTTTACGAAATGACCCTTTCCCGCAGTTCAAGGGTCAACCACAGCTGGGAGGGGCTGGAGAGACAGGGAATCTCTTCCGATGATGTCACCCGTTTTGCCATTCCTTCAGTTTAGCACGTTTCCAAGAGCAGAAAAAGAAATAAAGAGTCACAAACACCCTCTGTGCACGTGTTCGGATGCTTTTGCACAGTGGTTGTGTGTGTTTGTGTGTGTGTGTGTAAGAGGTCAAGCTCAAATTGAAAAGGTCGTGTCACTGGGTTTGTGGTGCCTCCAGCAGTGCGGGGCCACCCAGCCAAAGAATGAGGAGGTTAAGGGAGGTGATGTGGACAAGAGGTTGGGATGAGGGGGCAGAGGTCGGTGGGGACAGCAGCGGGGATGCGTCACGAAAGCTGGCGTCATAGCATCTCCCCTATTTCTGCGGTGCCGCTTCAGCGAGCACATATAACTCTGCTCACAAAGAGCCTTGGGGTCGTAAAGGACACACACATACAAACACGCCATCAAAATGTCCCTCTTAAACAAAGATGATACTGTCTGGTGCTTTGCTTCACTTGCTAATCACTGATCAGGAAGGATGCATCAGAGAAGAAGGGTCGATCCTCTGACACTCTTCCCTTTGCTCTCGTCTCCCTTTATATCTACAATTATCATTCAAGTTTTATGCCAAATTTGCTTTTGGGCAAGATAAATTTGTGCCATTTCATGACCAACTTGTGTTTTCCAAAGGTGTTGTGTTGTAGTTGCACACAGAGGCAGGAGTATGTTCTCTGGATCCTCTGTAAAGCGTCCAAGAGAAGCTTGTTTGTTGCCGTGTGTACATTTGTGCATGTCCTGGTTTCTTGTGTGTTAGAAGGGTTGACTGGTGTCTCTCTGGCTGAGATACGTCTGTCTTTCAGAGGGGGAGGGGGGCGGGTGATAGGCAAGGCAGCGAGGGAGGAAGGGAGGGCTTGGTGCGTTGGCATTTTGCTTTAATGACTGCAGGAGTCTGCTCCCGCTGCTGCCTGTAATTGCTTTTTAATTGGCAATTTGGATTCATGGCTCCATCTGAGAGGCGTAAACGAGCGCTCTACAATGCGCAGGGTCTCCCACCCTCAGTGGGGGTTACAGGGGCCTGGCTCACACAGAGGAAGATGGCTGTTAATGGATGTCTCTTTGAGTCTGAGTGCTTGTATTTGTGCTCTGTACTTTGTATATGGCGTGGTGCTGGTGAATAGTGTGTGTTATATAGAAGGCTGTTTTTTGGCAGGTGGTGAAAGGTCGTAGTGGGATGGCTGGTTGGATGTGTGACTAAGGTGCCTCTCTAATGGGGATGGAAGGTTCTATCTTTGTGGTGTATGTGCTTTTTCAAGGTGCTGCTGACCTGTTGCACCCACACCTTTTGCATGTTTTTCTACAGGCGTGCATTCATACACGCATGGACAGAGTAGACACACAAACAGGGACTGAGCTCAAGCAACAAAGATGTGCATGACAGCCATATATACACATTCTCACTTACAACAAGGTTTCTACGTTCCTTTTTGTTCTTCATCTCACATTTAAAGAGGGGCTTTCTGTTTTTCAGCGACAAAATGTATCGTAAAAGCAGGAAGCAGAAGCCAGTCAGTTGTGAAATTGCAGCTGCACCACCATGATTTGTTGTTTTACAGGCATCTTTGTTCCATCCTCTTAGGATGGGATTTCTGTGAAATTTGCTGGAAAGGAACATTTGATTCAATTTTAGTGATAATTTGTATCTGGCAGTTGCACAGATTGACAGTTATTGAGTCATGTCCATGATTATGAAACCATGCCCCTGTCACACACAAGCTCTGTGATGATGCAGGATATTGAACACAGTCTCAACCCACATTTGATTCATAACAACTTATGGTCACCAGATAAATACCAGATAGTCAACAACACTTATAAATAGATTATGAACAGACCGTGCATGATTTTATTAGCAGAGAAGGTCTTCATGTTGTGATGCCATCAAAAGTGGTCAGTGTAGTGTTGTTTGGTTTAACTATAGCATTGATTTTCTTATTTGGTCCCTTTCCGATGCAACAGCTTGATTAGTGGTTAAGTTAGGGCGTAGATTTAAGCAAAGGTGCTACTTGGGCCTAACCTGACCCTGTCAGATGGTTTGTTTCACAGAACCATCTGAGAAGCTGTCATTGGAAACTGTTTGGAAACGGCAGGCACTTTAAAAAAATACTTGGCAGGTGATTGGATGAACCATCTGTCAATCAAACTAACGAAAGCGAAACTAACTCAGTGCCGTTCTTTGCTCTTCTTTCAATGAAGAAATACTCTCCAGTTCTGATATAACTGATGTTAATGCAGCGTCTACGCTAACCTCTTCAGGAGCCGCTATTGTTGTGTAGAATGAACAGACACCTCTCCGTGTGTCTCACCGGGTCTCATGGTACATGTCCACAGGATCCGTCATTTCCCCGCTTCCCATGCAAATCGGGGGCTTCCGGTGCGACCCGCCACCTCTGGAAACTCCCTAAAATCTTTTAAACTAACCGTTGTCGATCTAAAATGAAGACAGATTCAGCAAATGCATGGCTTATTTCTCGCCTAAAATGGTTTCAGAAACACATTTAGGTGAACTATTTTCGTAATATAAGAGCGAAAAAAGAGCTGCAATGTTGGTTAGGGTTTGAAAGCTGGGACCACAACGCTTGGCTTGGCGAGCCGAACACAAACGCGTCACTTGAAGCCTGCCAAGATGTATTTTCGTGTGACATTTGATCCCGTGATTCTTTGCGTGATTTTTATGACATTGCAATATTCTAGCTGCCGGGCGAGGTTAACTTGGGCCCGCTCCTCACACATAACACAACAAACAAACATGCATAAATAGATACACAGATCTGTAGCATCAGTGGTGTTAGTCAAGCAATGATGACAGCTTTGCTAAACACCGATCACTTGGTTAGCAAAGCTGTCATCGCTGTGATTACAGCAATTGATTAACTGACAGTCGGTGTGATAGAAAGCAGCTGCTCCTGCTTCTATAGGCATATTACTGGCGAGGCATTGCTCGCCAGTAACATCTACCTGCAGCTGTACGTCTTTATGATGCTCAGGAAGGGATTGACTGGAGAAATACACACAGTACATGACTTCATCTGCAAGTTCATGTGGGTTAAGAAAAGACATTTTAATGTAAATGTGTCTGCTTGCCTGCCACAAATTTGTACTAAATCTAATCTTAATACTCACCTGTTCCTCTCAGCCTTCCCTAGGGTCCTTGTTTCATATGTGTTTTCCTTTTAAACTTGGGTCTTGAAATATTTTGTCTATAAATTTAAATTTTCCTTTTTTTAACACTTTTAATTGCATGGTTCGTTTGTGTCTTTTAATGTTGCATCATGATTGTTTTTTACCCTTTATGGGAAGCACCTTGAGTTTATTATGTGTTCTTTATAAATTTACATTATTAATATTATTGCTCAGATTTCCAGGCAACCACCCGTCAGCTATTGATAGTGTTGGACAACTAGGGAGATAAAGAAGATTAGACTTTGTGGAAAAAGAAGGAGAAGAAGCACACAGAGCGCCCGGCATCTTGCAGCTCCCAAGCCTCAATCTGATATTGACTTCTTTTGACATGTATGAACCTCTTTTCCAGTTGGCTGCTGATTGGGAGGGAACGTCCACCTTCTCCCTGTGCTCATAAAGCTTTGAAAGGATGGAAGTGGCGTAGGGGGGTTTACGGGGACAGGAGGTCTGAGGGAGTAGAGTGCCTTATTGTTTAGTGAAGCGCAACAGACAACAAGGAGAAAACAGTAACATTAAACTACTGCAACATGGGGGCGTCTAAGGAACTAAGGGGGATGCGGGGAGTCTAAACATTAGAGGCGTTTAAGATTGGATGTTAGCGCATCAGTGTCAGCCTGGGTCAGTGGCTGCAGAACAGGACGTGGAGGTAATGGCTCCCTACATTGGATTTATTTTATCCGTGGCAGTAGTGAGAGAGAGAGAGAACAGTGCTGCTGTAAGGTCTCTCTCTAATCCCAGGGAGCCCAGAGGTTAATTTAGTGGGGCAAGAATTGCCTCCTCCTCTCGCTCCTCTTCTTTATATCTTCATCTCTTTCTTCCTTCTTTCCCTTCTTTCTATTTGTTCGCTTGCCAACTTCAACTTGAATTCTGGTTTTGCGGGAGATGAAATAACTGTACCACCATACCTGCGAAAATCCTCCTCGACTGAATATCCCTCCATAAACAATTTCCTTGTACGACTCACAAGGATTGTAAGTTTCTCTGTTCTGCGATTGCATTTGTAGGCAGAGGGAAACCAAAGCTTCAGAAAATGCACTCCCACTCCCACAGCAGGATGTCTTTGTAGCTCTGAAACGGTGTGTGTGCCCGCTGAGTGTGTGTGTTTGTGTGTGTGTGTGTGTGTGTTTGTTGTGGGATTGGATAAGTGAGACCAGGCTTGCTGCCAAAGGGAGAGAGGGAGGTGAAAGAGAAAAGGGAAGAAAGAGAAACAGAGGCAAAGGGATGTTGCTTTTAGGACTTTGTTGTCTTCCTTCTAGATGTTAGTGTTTAAGTTATGTGCACACACACTTTGCCAAGATCAAAGTCATCATCTCTCTTGAAGTACTGCTGTTGTACATCTACCATTACCTCATCCTCATCGATCATAAAGATGACATCTCTTGTTTATGATTAAAGAAAAACAGAGGTCGTTTTTTTTTGTTTTTTTTACCCCTCTCTACCTGCTTCCTCCATTTTTATCATATATTCCCCTCAGAGAAATGTTGATCCGTCTATTTTTACAGGGATGTGTTTGTGTGAGAAAGTGAATAATAGTGCCTGAGGTAGAAAGAGCGAGTGAGCAAGGCTGCTGCACCATACACAGGCCTTTTCTTTCCCCCATCTCCCCTCTCACAGGATGGGCTCCATGAGCATTGACAACCGCGACGGTCACAGGTCTTCACGAACAATGACTAACACTCTCTCTCTGTATCTCTCTCCAGGCTGATTCGGGGCCTCGTGGGGCCAGCCGGGAACGTCTGGGTGCAGAGGGGAACCTCCCACAGGAAAAGGGTGGCCCCTCAGTCCCTGCCCACCTCCTGGGAAACCCCTATGCCTTTGGTCTCACCCCCGGTGCTGTCATGCAGGATTCACGTTTCCAGCCCCTCAAGTGAGTCACACACACAAGTCTGCCTGTGTCTCTGGATATGAGGATTTTACATGTTTTCAATTTAAAAGGAAGTTTCTACGTGCATTTTATCAGTAATTCATGAATATATTAAACTCACTGGAATATGCAGCCACAACACTGCATTTTCTCAGTGTGAACGTACTTATGCACTCAAAATAGCAAGTGTAAGTACGTAAGTATGCAAATTGAGACACAGCATAAGTGTGTACAACAGTGGACACAAACAAATCAAACTAACCGTGACTTTTCTCTGTTGTGCCCCTTCCCCCTCTCTTACCTTCAGTCTGCCCAGACAGATGCCTAATGCAGTGCCCCCTGGTCATGTACCAGAAGAGTACCTCCGTGGTTTCCGGCCCTATGCCACGACTGAGGATGCCCTCCGCATGCCCTCTTTGCCCTTGGGCCTGGACCCCGCCACTGCAGCTGCCGCAGCTGCCTACTACCATCCCAGCTACCTGCCCCACCCCTCCTTCACGCCATACAGGTAGGCCTCTCCATTCATTTGTTTTGTTGACTTGGCACCCGTTCCCTCTGAGAGCAAATTGTGCAAACCAGTGCATATGACTGAACTAAGTATTTGTAATGCTTAGACTCAGCAAGTAAACACATTAGTGTATAGCTGACCTTGAATTCATGTTCCCAGAGGTAACATACCGATGTTCTTTATTTGTGTATTTTTATTTGTGTAAGAGAGTTGAACAGAGATGTGATTTAGACAGATGGCAGTACAAATTTAAAAAATCAGATTCCAGGTAAACAAAAGGCAAAAGTAAGATAATTTAAATAACCGATACCAAATAAACAAACTCGCAGTGTCATCATGGACAGGAAGGAAGTCACAGAGTATCACTTAAAACTATTCTTGCACTGGGTTACCTCTTTGCAACACAAAAGAGCAGAGTTTATCATATTACATGCACTGAGTCCTAAATTACAGCTTTATATATTCTATCATCTGACCGGCTGCTGCTAAGAAGCTTCTGTTTGAAAATGATCCTGGTCAGCTGAGTCAAAATGCTTTTAAGCGATTGATTCAAAAATACATATACATCACTGTTTATTGCCAAAGGCTGCAGTAATGTCATTTACAGCCTTCAGGCTGCAGTAATGATGCTTTATTGCTTGCTAAATTACAGTGCCATTCTTCACAAAACAAGGAGAAGCACTACACTTATTTGACACTTGGGTACCTAATATTTTTGCACTATGAGACAAACAAAACACAGTTTTTGCTTTATTAATAAAGGAGTTGTATTTATTTTGAAGCTTCTTAAACTAAGCCAGTTAATAGCAAGACCCATTTCCCTTGTCTTTACCCGAGTAAGGTTATGTCTATGAATAAAATATGAACATTCAAAAGAGAGCCATGGCTGGTTTTGCCACTTAACTCTATATATCTGGAGCTTGTTCGTGCCTGCTTTGTGAGAAATTAGCATAGAATAATCCCTGAGCTGTTTATACATCTGAGATAAGACGTATCATGCTCACTCCTGTGATTTGTCAATTCTCTCATAAGGAAAATTAGTTTTGTTTTAGGTGCTTTCTTCTTTATTGGAGTGACAGCCCAGTGATCATACAGAGAAAACACCAGCAGCAGAAAATCTATGTGCAATGTTTGTTAAAAATACATTAATTTTAAATGTATGTATGATCATGGAGACTGTGAGTGTGCGTCGAGAAGGACCCTGCTTGCTCTGGGCTATCACACAGGCTGCGTGCCCCTGGTCTGTCAACCCAGCAAGATCAGAGCACTGCAGCACCCATCACACACTGCGCCGTAATGGATTTAATGAGGGGATGAGCAGTGGATGTCACACACATACACAAAAACACACAGTTGTGCATCACCACACAGCACAGTCTCTCGCTAGCTGCTGTGTGATGATTGAGGTTAGCTGACAGGCACGGCTACTTTCTTGAAAGATGGAAGACCCTGTGATGTCACTTTTTGGGAGATGGAGGCGTGCAGGTTAATGAAAGTGAACGCTGCTCTGTCACACGGAGAGACTGACTTGTCTTCCTCTCTCTTTTCTTTTTTTGATATCTCCCAGGATGGATGACCCGTTCTGCCTCTCTGCTTTGAGGTCACCTTTCTATCAGCTGCAAGGAGGGGGAGCTTTACCTCCCATCCATCCCTCTGCTGTTCACATGCACCTACAAGGGGTCCGCTACCCTGGAGACTTCACGCACCCGTCACTGTCAGCCCTGCAGTCTGAGAGGTAAAAATCCCCTTAATTCACGCATACGTACAATCACAAGTGCATGCATACAGTAGATCTCAAAAGTGTGTCGTAATTTTCTATCTAATTTCACTGACATCTTCTTTCTACTTCTGCCTCCCCTGTCCACTTTTTTGCTTTTCAGGCTTCAGCTGGAGGATGAGCTGCGACAGAGAGAGAGGGAGCGCGAACGAGAACGCGAGAGGGAAAAAGAGAGAGAGCGTGAGGCGGAGAGGGAAAAAGAGCGGGAGAGGGAACGAGAGAGGGAGAGAGAGCGGGAGAAGGAGCTGGAGAGGGAGAGAGAACGCGAGCGGGAAAGAGAGCGCGAGAGAGAGCGGGAGAGGGAGAGAGAAAGAGAGAAGGAGATGGAGAGGCAGAAGGAGAGAGCAATGAGGGAGAAGGAGCTGCAGGCTTCCAAGGCCATGGAGAGCCATTATCTGGCTGAGCTCCATGCCATGAGGGGGCAGGAGGACCGAACCAAGCCTGAGAGACTCACCCCTAATCGGGCTGGTATGTGTCTGAGCTGCCCCTGTAGCTTCCTTAAGCTACAGTCATATTGCCTGTAAACACTTGTCCCTATAAACACTTTATGAGCAGCTAGAGCTGAAGCTGCAGCTACTTGAAGACATCATATCCATGTGTTGTCTTGTGATGGACATTTTATACTACTTTCCTGACATTTTATAAACTAAAGAATAATCCATGAAGTGAGAAAATAATCCTTAGTTGCAGCCCCAACATCAAAATGTTTACGCTGACCTTTCTCCCTCCACAGATAAAACCAAAGAGCCCGCCCCTCCAGCTCCCAAACCAGTGCCGCCAGGACACCACTCTGCAATGATCCCATCACATCATCCCATCCCCGGTCTAATCTCAGGCCACGGCCTCTACATGGGGGCCGGCGCGGTAGGGACGGCGCTCTCGGCCCAAATGATCGCTCAGAGGAATAATGAGGAGGAGAGGTGGTTGGCGCGGCAACGTAAGCTGCGGCAGGAGAAAGAGGATCGTCAGTACCAGGTGTCTGAATTCCGCCAGCAGGTTCTGGAGCAGCACCTGGACTTGGGCCGGCCAGGTGACGCACCAGATCACAGGTGAGACAACACTCACAAGACGTAACAGTCCAGCCAACATGTGCAGAGATTTCAAACCCACATACATTTTTTTAACCGCACATGCTGGCAGTGTTTATTTACACATGACTAGGCACTGGCAGAGTTGCCCATGTTATCTGATAGAGACGTGCAGTTCTTGGGTCTCTATGTCACCAAAAACACATGCATGTTTCCAGTGAAAACTATTTTTGGGGTGTTATGCTGTTTGTCTCTGCTAGCCTTATAGGGACAGTTGTGCCTGTGTTTTGAAGCCTCAGAAGCTGGCAGGCTTTAGAAGTTTGTTTTCAGGCAGGACTGGAAAAAAGATAAACCCTGTCAGAAGCATCACGTCTACTCTATTTCTGTCCATGCTTCCTTCCAGGCCTGACATGTAGGCAAACAGGCAGCTATGTTTAGGTGTTGATGTAGGGTGTAAAGCGGGGTCCTGATGAGGATGATGATGTCCTGATGCTGTTTCATCTGTAGTGGGTAGGGGTTTCAAACAGGCAGCGAGTGGGACAGCTAAGATACACAAAGGCTAATTCTCGGCTAATCCTCTCAACCTTGCACAGCGTAAGCCCCCTGCTTACCCTCCTTTGTTACTGTGCCTGTGTTTGTGTTGTTGTGTGCGATTCAGAAGTGAGGCTGTGGTTAATGCTGTACTGGTAGGACAGGAGAGATACACACGTCTGCTATCAGGAACCATACGGTATAATCACAGAATCACAGGCTGCAGATTGCAGATAACACACATTTACTCACACGCACACACACAGAATTGCAAACACAAACAGGGCGGCATAGATAATTTGACTGGTCATGCGGTGTGCGATCCTGCCAGGTTTGATTTGGAAAGACGCTCGACAGTGTCCATCAGCCATCTGCCTTTCTTTCTTCCTCACTGTTGCCATTTCTTTCTTTTCCATCACCGTACCAAGTATCAGCCTTGTTCTCCCTTTACATATATATATATATATATATATATTCTTCGTCTCTCTCTTTTATATCCTTTTCTAAAAATCCATCGTTCTCCTTACCTTTCCTATGCCAATCATTTTCTTCTCTACCTACCTGCCTGTCTGTCATGAGAATATTTCTCCTGGCCTCTTCCTCAGTAGGCCGCCTTCATCGCTTGCTCTCTCCCTCTCTGTGTGCGAACATGCCACACTACAAGGACCTAACAGATCAAAAACAGGCCTGCATATCTGGAGGACATTGTGTGCCTTGGCCACATCCTCACTCTGCTCTAGGCTACTCTGTCTGGGCTTGATAACGCCACTTTGCACAGACACACAACCCCACAGACATACTGACAGAAATGAAGGGAAACAGGCAAACCAGCACTATGTTGTGTCTCTGTGTTGCATGTGTGATTGGAAAACACTATTTATAGGAGATATAGGCGTTGTACAGTATTTCTAACAGATAAACACAACCTCTGTTCCATTGCATCTCTACAGATCCATACCAAATCACCATGATCCAGGAAGCCGGGACCTCCACCCTCACTTAGGCGCCCCTCCACCCCTCATCTCCCCCAAGCCTCCTCAGCCACCACGTGAACACCACCCTCCCACCACCCTGTGGAACCCTGCATCTCTTATAGAAACCACCTCAGAGTCCAGACGTAACCACGAGCCCTCAGGGATGGGACACTACGAGCTCAGTCGGCTGCCCCCAGGGCCCTCCAAATATGAGGACGGAACACGAAGGAGAGAAGGGGGCACGATGGAGAAGTATCCCCCAATGAGAGGTCCTCCGGGCCTGCCGGAGCCCAGCACATTTCTTGCTGATCTGGAGAAATCCACCCAGTCGTTCTTCAGCCAGCAGAGGGCATCGCTGTCCCTGACCAGCCAATATGAACTGGAGGGAGCCATGAAAAGCAATCCTGGACTAAAGAGCATCCAGGGACACCCAGGGCACAGTAGACATGGACTAGGAATGGTCCCGGGGCCAGGGATGGGACAGGTAGCCACACTGGGGATAGGTCCAGACACAATGCTGATCTTTGACGAAATCCTTCAGCAGCACCGAAGGCCTGTCAGCAAACTGGACCTGGAGGAGAAGAGGAGACGGGAGGCCAGGGAGAAAGGTAGGCATACTGTTGCTCTACACCTCATCACATACACTCTTACGAAAACATCATAGACTACATCTTGATTTATGTAACAGTCAAGTTTATTAAAGGATTTAAAAGTGAGGTGTCAGTAGTGACCTCTTTACTTGCTGCAGGTTACTACTATGAGCTGGATGACTCATACGATGAGAGTGATGAGGAGGAGGTGAGAGCCCATCTCAGGAGAGTAGCAGAGCAGCCCCCACTCAAACTGGAAGACTCCACAGAGGTAAAACACCTGCCAACACATATGCTTTCTGCTTTCCACAAGCCCTCATGACAAAACATTGCACTAAGATTTCTTCTTTTGCCTCTCTGCATAGAAATTGGACTTCCTGGGAGCGTTTGGCCTGACCACGGTGGGCCGGCGAGACGAGCTGGTGCAGCAGAAGAGAAGGAAAAGGAGGAGGAGGCTCAGGGAGCGCAGCCCCTCGCCATCTGTCTCGCAATCGAAACGCACTCCTCCTCCACCTCCTCCCCAACTCAGCACGCGCTTCACCCCGGAAGAAATGAACCGAGCACCAGAGCTGGAGGATAAGAAGCGGTTCCTCACCACGTTCAGACTGTCCCATGTCACCATACAGCAGAGGAGAGGTAAGGGGATTTATAGTAATACAGAGATTAAGCAAAGTCTATGGAGTAGATACTCCATCCCACACTTTTGATTTACTTAGTCATGTTTGAAACTGCTCTAAAAAAAAAAACCTGGTAAATATATATGAGTGATTTTGTCTACTCTTGATATGGGTCTTTAGTGCTGCTTACCAACCATTTTGTTTAATTATGTTTCAAGAACTACATTAATTAGTGGAAGACTTAACTGTGCGTAAAAATGCCTCTTAGCTATTCTTAATTAAATAAACTATTGCTCCTTACTTGTTTAAGTAAAGAATAAATGTGCACAGGAAGCTAACTAGGGCTGGGCGATATGGAGAAAATTTAAATATCACAATATTTTTGACCAAATGTCTCGATATCGATATTGTAGGGATGACTATTGGTGCTTTCACAATATTTAGTAAGACTGTCAAAGTTAATGCTTCAACACCACTAATTTCTTTAACGCATTAATACAACTTGCGATTTATAGGTTGTAGCAGGCTCAGTTTTAAAGCTAGAGTAACGATTCTGGTATCATATGAAACTAAAAAAACATAAGGAATCCATTAGTAGCTTGTCGCAAAGGAGGTTAAATAACTGCAAACTTGCGCTAAATGTTGGCGAGGAAAAACTAGCATGGCCATTTTCAAAGGGGTCCCTTGACCTCTGACCTCAACATATGTGAATGAAAATGTGTTCTATGGGTAACCACGAGTCTCCCCTTTACAGACATGCCCACTTTATGATAATCACATGCAGTTTTGGGCAAGTCATAGTGAAGTCAGCACACTGACACACTGACAGCTGTTGTTGCCTGTTGGGCTGCAGTTTGCCATGTTGTGATTTGAGCATAATTTCTATGCTAAATGCAGTACCTGTGAGGGTTTCTGGACAATATGTATCATTGTTTTGTGTTCTTAATTCATTTCCAATAATAAATATATACTTACATGTGCATAAAGCAAGCATATTTGCCCACTCACATGTTGATAAGAGTGTTAATTCCTTGACAAATCCCCCTTTAAGGTACATTTTGAACAGATAAAAAATGTGTGATTCATTTTCGATGAAACGCGATTAACTATTTTAATTAATAATGTGTCTGTAATGGCTAAGTGGGTAAAGGCAAATAATAGAACAGCTAGAACAGTCTGGTAAGTTCAGAAAATGACATCACTTTACTGTAATGGAGCCTTTAAAACCAGGTAAATACAACACTTATGCCATCGATATAATAATGTATTACCCAGCCCTAAAGCCTTCAATGGTAGAATATCATAATGAAGTGAAGGACATTTTTTTTATAGACGTTATTAAATACTTGAACATTATCACAAAGCATAGCAGAGCAGACATCATTGTGCCTCAGCCGCTAGTTAGAAACCACTACATTACAGAACTGACCCAGTGGCCTTTACATGCCATACAAACATCCCCATCCATTACTCATATCAAGCCTCTTCTCTTTGACATCTCATTTCAGCAGAAGACTGATTGCATGCTCATTTAGCTTTTAGAACGTAGTAGTCATTCTCAGTCGGCTCTACGGCTTGCTGACGCTTCACTTTAGCCGAGCTCTGCCTGCTTTACATGCGCTCTGTTCTCATTAATATGTTGACTCAAGCCTTGAAGGGAAATCATAAAGAGGTCGAACAATGATCACGTCAACCTCAAACCCCTGTATTATATGCAGCATATTTTAAACAATGTATGCATAATGTAATGCTTTATATTGCCCTAGTTAGAAAGGTGGACTTGTGTCAAGGTTCTGTTTGTAAACACTTGCAGCTCCACACACGCTCGCATACTGACGAGGAATTGGGAGTGGCAGCAGTGGGCTTACAGTGATCCCAGTCTAATCCTCTTGATTTACTGTTTGCTGCCTACAGATGGCAGCGCACTGCCTCCCACGCTGTCAGGCCACACTCTACCTCCTTTTACACACATACACACACACACACTAGGAGAAATTAGGTGCTTATGAAAATGTGATTGAATTACATACAGACAGGACTAACTCATTTTCGCTGTGTCTTAGACAATGAAAGGGTGGTGGAGCTACTTCAGGCCATTAAAGAAAAGAGCGTAACCTTGGATACCATCAGACATGCACCTCATCCGCTGTGTAAGAGCCCTCCAGCACCGATTTCTGGTGAGACACTAATGAACAGAAACATACACACTTCCTCATCCCTAAAGTATTGGGTTAGTGTGGTATTTACAGAGCTGGAAGAAGTACTCAGATCTTTGACTTGAGTAAAAGTAGTAATACTACAGTGTAGAAATACTCGGTTACAAGTAAAAGTCTTGCATTCAAATTTTTACTTAATTAAAAGCACAAAAGTATTAACATCACAATATTCTTAAAGTACCTAAAGGTAAAAGTACTCATTATGCAGAATAATATATATTATATTATTGTGTTATAATTATTGATGCATTAATATGTTCATCACTTTAAGGTTGCAGCTGTTAAACACGGGGTTAATTTAGATTATTTACATATATTTATTATATTTTGATATACATTATTTATTTATGTTATAAAGATAGCTTAACCTATAATAATACATCATAACTTATTAGTTTATTTATATTTTGTAAGGCTGCAGCTACCGATTATTTTCATTATCGATTAATCTGCCGATCATTTTTTTCCAATTAATTGATAATTGTTTAGTCTAAGAAACGTCAAAATGATGTCTGAAAATGGCCATCACAACTTCACAGAGCCAAACGTGACGTCTTCAAATGTCATTTTGTTCGACCAAAAGTCCAAATACCAAAAAATATTTAGTTAACAATGAGTGTTTAACCATTCCTGTTTGAAAAATGACTGAAACCATAGTTGCCAATTATTTTTCTGTCGACTGACTAATCGATTAATTGACTAATCGCTTCAGCTCTAATATTTTGGATTGATCGAAATCTGTAAATTAACTAACGTTATCAAATAAATGTAGTGGAGTAAAAAGTACAATATTTGCTTCCCAAATGTAGTGGAGTAGAAGTGTAAAGTAGCTTAAAATGGAAATACTCAAGTAAGGTAAAAGTATCTCAAAATTGTACTTGAGTAAATGTACTTAGTTACTTTCCACTGCTGAGTATTTATTCATTTGTCTGATGTATCTGGTGTTCTCATCTGTAGTAATGTGGATCTTGACCTCATCACATTAACACATATTCAATTGATTTGCAGATTCTGCATTTGTCCAGCCTTCCTCTGAATCAGAAGGCCACCACAGCGTCAGACCACATAGCCCCTCCTCACATTGCCCAGCGTCTCCCAATGGTCACCCAAAACCCCTTGGGGAGACATTAAGACCAAAGGAACCCCCTTCTCCAGCTGTCTACCCAGACAAGGCCCGGGGGCCCAGCGAGGGACCGGTCTCCAAGAGGAGCTCCAGCCTGCTGAACAGCTTGCGGCCCCCGCTCCCCCTGCAGGGTAAAGAAGGCCCTCACAGCGTCAACGGACGCACCAAACCCTGGGACAGCTTCACCCCGGAGGAATTTGCCCAGCAGTTCCATGAATCTGTGCTTCAGTCCACTCAGAAGGCTCTGCAGAAACATAAAGGTAAGCCGCACAAGCCGCGGTTAAAGAGATCTGTCTGCAATGGTGACTAGTGCGCAGCAGGGCAGTACAGTGACAAGAGAGCCCACGTTTCAGCATTATGACTGAGGTACAGGTTGTCACAGGTCTGCCAGGAACATTATGTTTCCAGTTAAAGCTGCAGTGCTGATTCATATTTGATCAGCACTGCTCAAGCGGTGATTAACAGCTGCTTAGAGACTCCTCGGCTGATCATATTTGCCCCTAAGTTACCGACTGCAGCTTTTATCAATGAAACAGAAAATATGAGATTAGCCAGAAAATATATGGAAATTCTGAAAAGTGGCCATCACGATTTCCTGTGAGTGATGTTTTCAAATTATGTCCAACCAACAGTCCAAAACATAAAAAGCAGCAAATCTGCACATTTGAGAAGCTTAAACGAGCAAATGTTTGGTATTCTTGCATGAAAACATGAACTTTATTCATTATTCCTTTACCAAAATTGTTGTTAATCATTTTTTCATTGATCAATTAAACCTGCAACAATTAATCAATTAGTTGTCAACTATTAAATTAATCAGCAACTATTTTGATACAAATTCTCTGATTCCAGCTTCTTAAATGTGAATATTTTCTGGTTTCTTTACTCCTCTATGACAATAAACTGAATATCTTTGAGTTGTGGACAAAACAAGACATTTCAGGACGTCATCTTGGGATTTGGGAAACACTGAGCAACATTGTTCACCATTTTCTGACATTTTATAGACCAAACAACTAATCGATAAATCGAGAAAATAATCGACAATGAAAATAAACGTTAGTTGCAGCCCCAAATCAATTAATCTAGAGCTGAAACAATTGGTCAATCGACATAAAATTAATCAGCAACTATTGGTTATCGATTTATTGTTCACTTTTTGCCAAAAATTCCCCACTTCAAAAAATGTTCCTGTTTTCTTGGGCTTCTATGGTGGTAAATTGAATATCTTTGGATTTTGGATTGGCAATTTGAAAACGTCGCCTTGACCTTTTGGATATTGTGGTGGACATTTTTTCAATATTTTCTGACATTTTATAGACCAAGCGATTAATCAATTGATTCCAATAATGGAAATAATCATTACTTGTATCCCTAGATTAATCGACTAATCCTTTCAGCACTATTGAAATGAATATAAATGGACGACAAAGGACAAAACCTCCCTCCTCTCCCCTGTCTTGTCCTATAGGTGGAGCCACGGGGATGTTGGAGTCGTCCCACCTCCAGGAGTCCTCCGTTCACTACAACATTCCAGAGCTTCAGAGCGCCCCCGGTCGACCGCCGCCGCAACCGCATTCACAATCTCACTCAAATGCACATTCATTTCCCCATCCACTTTCACTGGCTCACCCTCAGCCCAACGGGCAGCACTTCTCTGTAGCCCTGCACCGGGAGGCCTCGGGGACGAGGGAGGACATGTCTGGTCCGGAGGACTCTGAGGAGGAAGAGGATGAGGAGGAAGAGGAGGCTCCTCCTTCCAAGTGGCAGGGGATTGAATCTATATTTGAAGCTTATCAGGAATACGTTGAAGGTAAGCAGCTACAGGGAACAGGCAGTGTTTATACAGATGCTGCTAAATATCTCATAACTCTTCTGTTTTTATGGCTCTTCTACCCTGCATTATATGTTGGTTGCATAACCCCTACTTTCTTCAATATCTCATTGTATAGGTTCATAATTTAGTGTTTCTCTTTATTCCTGGAAAAATGTGTTTTCATCTTAAAGCAGTAGTGTACAATCACATATTGTTTGGTGGTTGAAAGCTATACAAATGAAGTCTTGATTTTTAAAAGTTGTTGTTGTGTTCTCTCGTCACTAGAGGGCGGTATTCATCCTTCCTCTACACTATTCAGTTATGTGCAAATAAATGTGTGATCAGGATTTGTACCAGAAATTTAGTAAACAGAAGTTGAAGTTGAAAACACACAGTTTCACTAGTGTATTTTATTACCTTTTATACATGAAGACATGCATCTGAATAAACTTGAGTGGTAAATTAGCTTTGTAGCATCTGCTGCAGCATCATGGTCTGGATTCTGCAAAGTGGTCAGTGTTCACTGCTGCTAGGCTTAATTTAATTTCTCTAATTCCCAACTCTTGCTCAATTTCTCTCATGTGGTTTTGTCTTCTAGAGCAAAGTTTGGAGCGACAGGTGTTGCAGAGTCAGTGTCGAAGACTAGAAGCTCAGAACTACAACCTCAGTCTGACTGCTGAGCAGCTGTCTCATAGCATGGGGGTAAGACGCTGCACACAACACTTATTGTGCCTTCTAAACACACTTGACGTCATCTCTAAGCCTAGACTCATCAACTCATCCGCACATACTTCTTTGAGTATGAATTAGATACACGTCTATAATCCTTGAAATAGATGAGTTCCCTCTTGAAAAATGATAAAATATCTCATACAGTTCATAACATGAATAACGGCACCATATTCTTTATTCTCACATTGTGGTTTCGCATTTATTTTCCCCACCCTCGTATTGATGCCATGACTAAAATCACATCCTCTTTGTTGTGATTTTTATGCCTCCCTGCCGTGGACAGAGGAATTATGTTTTCGGGTTGTCTTTCCGTCCGTGCTTCAGTCCGACCCATTCTCGTGAACGCGATATCTCAGGAGCACCTGAAGGGTGCAAATGTCCACTTGGATGCAAGAATGAACTGATTTGATATTGGTGGTCAAGGTCACTGTGACCTTACGTCCGTCCCATTCCTGTGATATCTCAGAAACTCCTTGAACGAATTTTCTTAGAATTTGGCACAAACGACTGATTAGAATTTGGTGGTCAAAGGTCAAAGTCACTGTGGCCTTACCTGCGTCCCATTCTCATGGAAGCGATATCTGAGGAACGTCTGGAGGGAATTTCGTTACATCTGGCACAAACATCCATTTGGACTGAAAGCTGAACTAATTAGATTTGACGGTCAAGGTCACTGTGACCTCAGAAATCACGTTTTTGGCTGTAACTCAAGAATTCATGTGCTAATTATGACAATTTCACACACATCTAACAGGATCAAATGATGTAGACATTTTAGACAGACATGGATGTAAACTGCACCTTCACTTGTTGGCGGAGGCATACAGTACAATGGCGAGGCGGTAATTCTAGTTTTGTTAACTTTATTTTTTATATCTTCCCTGATCGTATAGGAGCTGATGTCCCAGAGACAGAAGCTGGCAATGGAAAGGGAGAAGCTACAAGCAGAGCTTGAGCACTTCAGGAAGTGTTTGACGCTGCCACAGACACACTGGCCGAGAGGCGGCCATTACAAGGGCTACCCTCCCAGGTGACCCCACCACGCCGACCCGATGGCCCCCGGCCGCCTCCCCTTTCAGACTGACACCCAGAGTTTATTTTTCATGGCCTGGTCCACATGGCTCCATGGAGGAGAATATGGCTGGCTAGATAAGATGAATGAATGAATTGAGTGAATGGATGGATGCTAGATGAATGCACAGGAGACAGGACCATACAGTGAAGGACAGGCAGTCTTTGGATTGTGGCCAGCCAGGGACTGTGCCACGAGCCACTAACGTGTGCCAATGTAGCCAACCCCGAGAGCACGGGGGCAGGAGTACCTGAAGATCAACACAAACACACACACACACACACACAAATACACACACATGCACCTGCTCGTCACACATTCTTCAGTCGCCTGCTGCTCTATTGTTCAGTCCCTGCATCCCTCGCCGCCACAGCTACACAGACAATCCTGCCAATGAGGGAGCAGCAGCCCCAGGAGGGGTGACGTCTAGAGACTTGAACGCTCCAAAGGCTTCTGGCCAGTCGGGACTGATTTTTATCACAGTGGCCACATGAGCTTTTTGAACTGGAAATGCACTTAAGAATAAAAGCTGAAGAACTACCTGGTGGTACTGTGTTACAACAAAGAACTGTTCAAAATTAGGGAAGAACTTAGAAAATGCACATTTTTGGAAAGAATTAAGGAAATGTTTTATTTCGAAATAGAAAATTTGAGAATAAGAATTTTAAAAGGTGCTTCAGCCTTGTATTGTATATAATATGAAGACTTAAAAGAATTTTGTATGTTTTTATTACTTTAATCATTGTTCTTTTAAAGAAAAAGCCTGCCATTTTTATATGTTTATGCTTTTTTTTTGGGTTGGAAAAGAAAGCCTTGCTTTTAGTGTTTGTACTGCTGCTGGCCAGAACAGCTCATTTTGAGACATTTAACAGAGTGAGAGAGAACAGGAAACACTCCTCCTCCTCTTGCTCTCTGCTGACAGCCACAACCACCTCACCTGGCATCTGAGCTCAGCAAAGCTTACGTAGAGGTTCTGAGACATGGCTCCCGCCCCGCCCTCTCATCCCCCTTTCCTTCACAGCAACATGTGTCTCTCTGTTTTAACGCCCATCATCAACTCCTCTGGTCACTGCTGGCATGACTAGTTAGCTTGTGATATTCTCCTACAGAAACCAGATGAGATCCACAGTGACTTTTTTTTTTTTTTTTTTACTTTGGTCACTTGACATACTTGATTTTGTAAAGACATGAAGAGTCTCTTAAGCAGCCAGCTGATGAAACTGGTTATTGATGCTTTATCCTACCATTAGACCTTTCACTTCACTTTGTACAACATTATACAGCATTAGACTCAAACAATACCACGGCTTGTATAATGTTTCGCCTTATCAGCAGTCATGAGAGGACACAGTGCCAAAATTACAAAAAACGATAGCATTTTGGATTCTTAATTTTAAATTGAGTTGCAATTAGGTTAGCCAAAACATTCAAACCAGAATGGCCATCTTCCACTGCTGAATATGCATCTCCTGCCTGCATTTACCCCTTTTTAGGACTCCCACTATCCAAAGTTGCCAACATGTTATACATAACAGACTGGAAATCACACAAAGTAGGTTCAAACTGGCCATTTCCTAGTACATATACAATCAGATCACCAGGCCTCATACCCGTTTACAACCAACATTCAGCTACTAGTTTGACACCGACGTTCTACCCTGTAACTCTTGTTGCCTCAGCCTTATGGTTGTATGTGCGTTTGAAGAGCCCAAAGGCCAGCTAGGAGGTGCATAGTTTGGAATTTAAGGGGCTGCACAAGTTATAGCGGTGGGACAGTTGGTGTTAAAAGAGTGGGCGATTTCATTATTTCAAAGTTTAAAAAAAACAACTTTGAAAATGTGCAGAAAGTTAATTTCTAAAAACGGAAGCACAGCTACCCCTACATACAGTATGTCAATTACAAGTGCCTCAATAATTGGGAGCATGTGAATGAGTTGCAGTCCACGTGATGGACATCCTACACATAACACCAGTGATCAGGGACTTTACATTTTACATTCAAGTGTCTACTGTACGTCTCACACCTTTCAAATATGTGCATGCCAAGAACCAACACAGAACTCCTTTATCTAAACGCATCTCCGACAATTTAATCACGACACCTTTTTATAACCGAGGCCCAGCTCAGAGGATCAGGTGGATACATTCAGAGTGTAGTCTGTCATTTTTTACAGAGCAGAAGAGGCATGCTGAGGTTAAGCTGCCAATGACCGCAGTACAATGAGCCCCTCACCCGGCCTCCCTGTGTCTCCAGCCCACGCACGCCCATGCAATAGCCCCATTACTCAGTGGAGGATGTCTAGATGCTGTGAAATCCTGTTTTTAAAATGTACTTGTTTGAATTCATTGTAATGTAATATATTCTTTGTTGAATGTAGTAATTAGGTATTTATGAATATATGGCTGTGATTTCAGACAAAAAAGAAAATAAAATATTTCAAAAATGTTAAATATCAACCTTGGTCTGTTTGTGGGTGCTGGTAGGTGGGAAGGAGAACGCTAAAAGCATACTTTTTTTTTTTTATTCCTGCCGTTTCTTCTTTGTAGATCTGTTAACATAGCATTTAAACATCATAACTCTAACCAACATTAACTCTTTGGTTTTAGGTGGCTCTTGCTTAGACTATTGGCTTTCTTCTACACCACAAGATGTGCATTTTAGGTTTTGGAAATAGTTCTTTCGTTGCCCTCCACTTAAGCACTGACCTCAGAACAGGAGTTGGTCCTGGGATGCTGCACTGCGGCTCCACACTGCTCTTAAATATTTATGATGGGTCAAATACAGGGCAAGTGTCCCCAAAAGGACTTAAATGAGTAGATTTTTATAAATTACTATTCAGAAAAATAATGAAAATGTTCCATTTCCTTGTGTTTAATACAGCAGCATCACTTTTTGAAATATTTTGCTTACCGTGTCATGAGTTTAAATTGCCAAGTGTGCTAAACTTCAAATCTTATGCTACTACTACTACTGTCTCACACAGTTGTTCCTTTGCTTTGACAAACTAGGGCAACTACTAACAACTACTTTAGATTAATTGTTTTCTCTATAAAAGTGAAAAATGCTCATCAAAAAGCCCACAGTTCCTTAAATGTCTTGTATACTTACAGTATGTACCCTAGAAATACAAACAAATACATTTATTTTGACACTTACAGACATGTACAAAAATTATGGCAGTTTTCAACAACAACGATCATCCTAGATTAAATTAAATATGCGCATATTTCAAACAGCTGATACATATAAAGCCTAGATGCTTTTCATATGTATGGAGTAATCACTCAAACAAAACTAATAACCCCTTAAAAAAGCTGAGTACAACTCAGTTAGCTTCAATCATCCATCAACACAAATGTGTTAATTCAGTTTCTGAGAAAACAGTCTTTTGAGTAATGAAGGGCCTGGTGAGGATCCAAGGCTTTGGATCTTTAGATTGTTGATCTGGTGGATCAGAAGTCCGTGAACTGTCCCTTACTGGAGCCTGGCGTCAGATTGGAGCGTAGTTTGTACATGCAGTTGAGAGAATCCAGGAGGAACGATCGTATGGTGTTGATCTCCATCAGAGTCAGGTTGTCCAGCTGTATGAAGACAGGAGACATGCTCAGTTTTAATCAAGTCAAACTAGTATCCTTCCTCTAATGACGGCTGCGATCGCTTGTGCTCATATCTGCTGGATCTTAATCTGACGGGGAAACAGGAAGCAGTGGGGCCACAAGATGAGGGGATAAAAGGATAATCCCAATTATTTCGCAAGACACTGTGACCGTGGCGGTTAATCCTGTTCATTAAGAAACAATCACGGCGCTCCGCGGTTCAACTTTACCTAATGAATGTTCAGTTTGTCATTGCTTGAAGATGCTCCAGTGGCCATTTGAAATGAGACTGTACATGTATGTAGCTATGTTACCAATATCCTTATGGTTTTCTTTATTGTTGATTAATCTGTCAATTATATTTGCAATTTATCAGTTAATCGTTTAGTCTAAAAAGAATATCAGAAAAGAGTGAAAATGACCATCACATGTTCCCCAGGGTAACATCTTCATATTGCTTTTTTGGGATCTACACTCCAAAACATAAATGAAATAAGTCTCAAAATTGTCACAAATGTGTATTACATGATCTACAAATTAAAAATAAGATTTACAAATGTGTACAACGATTTGTGCATAACTTGGGGTACTTACAAATGTGTGCTCCAATCTACACACAAATACCAATCAAAGTGGGAAAAGCTTTTTCTAAATAGACAGAATCGATCGAAATGACACCCCTCGATTACAACACATACATTTACTAACTATATACTCTCTCTCTCTCTCTCTCTCTCTCTATATATATATATATATATATATATATTATATATTATATATATATAATATATATATATATATATATATATAATATATATATATATATATATATATATATATTATATATATTATATATATATATATATATATATATATATATATATATATATATATATATATATATATATATATATATATAATATATATATATATATATATATATATATATATATATATATTATATATATTATATATATATATATATATATATATATATATATATATATATATATATTATATATATTATATATATATATATATATATATATATATATATATATATATATATAATATATATATTATATATATATATATATATTATATATATTATATATATATATATATATATATATATATATATATATATATATATATATATATAATATATATATTATATATATATATATATATATATATTATATATATATATATATATATATATATATATATATATATATATATATATATATAATATATATATATATATATATATATATATATATATTATATATATATATATATATATATATATATACAAACACTACCTGCATCAAAATCATTTTTAATTGTCGAGGTTGGATCCAGCTGACCGCTATGGCCATTCAGCGTATGTCAAGAAATATGGCTAGAAAAGAGACAGAGGGTTACATGAGAGAGAAAGGCCTCAAATTTGAATTGACATAATTTCCAGTGTTACAGAACCTGCCTGTTGAGTACATTTTACCCTGGCACTACATGAAATGTTTTCACTACTAGAAAAATCAGAGAAATCAGGAACTTTTTTTGTCTATATATATATATTTTTTTTTTTTCATTTGTAGATCATGTAATACACATTTGTAACCATTTTGAGACTAATTTCACTCCATATAATCAGTTCACTATCACAGCAGAGTAAGAAAACCAGCAAATATCCACATTTAAGAAGCTAAAACTACAGAATTTTGGCATTTTTGTTTTAAAAAAAATGCTGAATAATTTTTCTGTTGATTAACTAATCAGTTGTTTGACTAATTGTTTAAGCTTTACAATATCCTATTAACAGTTTGTGGAAACTAAATGCTCAGTGTGTGATTCTTCACGATCAGTTTTACCTTGGCATGAGCCTCCAGCTGGCTGATGAAACTGTCGGCGGAGAGGCGGAGTTTGGCGATACGCGTGTCCCAGATGTCTTTGACCAGCGTGCGGATCTCATCTGCTTTAGGGATGTTATCAGACGCACTACAGAGACACACAAACCACCATGTGATGTAGAGCGCCACATACTTAGACAATAAGGGAGCATTTCATATATTCATATAAACCTCCAATAAGACAGAAGGTCCTACTCCTGCATGTTTAAGTTGAAATGACTCACTAGTTCAGCAACAGTTTGGTCAGCTCCATGTAGTAAGGACTGGGGACAGGCGTAAAGGTGTCCTCTTTCCTCTCAAGATCTCGCATCTCCTCCAGTTTCTCTGCACATCATCAACAGCAGGAAAGTCAAAAACAGTCATTTGATGAAGCACAAGTAGAAGCATAAGTGTCAATATCTTTCTTAGACGTGCCAGTCGTAGAAGTTCCAGATCAAGTATTTTCAGTATCTTGCGCTAAAGATTTTCTTTCTGCATTACTGGCTTCGTGCTCACTCAACAAGGAGTGAACTATGAAAGGACATTTCATTTATTTAAAGCATAAGGCTGACAATATTCTATATTTTTCTTAAGGCAATGAATTGATCCGACAAACAAGTACATCCTGTACCGCCAAAGCCTGATATATGTTATTCCTTAGATTTCCGAGCACAGTTAAAAACAAACCAATGAGCCACACTGTTGCACTGACTGATATGACCTTGCATTATGATGAACATTATCACTATAGTAGAGCTGCAACTAACCATTAATCTGATTTTCAATTCATCAGATGGTTATTTTCTTGATTATTCTATTAGTTAGTAGTTGTATGTATTCTATTAGTTGTTGTTGTACATGTACTCTGGGCCATTGCTTTAAATATTCACTAGCACAGCTGAAAATAGTCTGCAACAGATGCACTACTTATCCCTGTTTTGAGTAACATTTAGGCTCTTTTTTTGCCTTTTTAAAAATGAAACTATAAAAGTGTAACCTTTTATTTTTAGATTATGTCTTCAGTAGGAACCAATGGGCAAAGAAAGGGAAGGGAAGTCTGAAAGTGTTAAGAGACGGACTAATGTGTTTTTTTTTGTGTCTTTTTGTGGTATTTGTTGACAATAGGAAAACTATAGAATAATACCAGCCCTGCCCTTAAACTCATAAAAAGGTACCAGCACCCCTTCAACAAATTCAAATTAAATTCAACACTGGCTATTAAGTATAAATAATACTAACAAAACAAATGTTATGACTGATTTGCAAACTAAGAGCAAATCATCTCATTAATACTACTTCTGATTCAAGATGAATGTAGTAATCTTAAATCCCATTTTTTACTTCAAATCACCAGGTCTATGGTCTAATGCAAACTAATCTGAAGTGATACTATTTTTTCAACTTTACTTCTGGATGTGAAAGCTGTGAAGAAGAAGGAAGGAAGAAGTTTGTTTAAACATTTAAACAAAGGTAAGTTTAATGCAAATTGCAGTGTAGATCCCAAAGTCTCCAAGCACACTAGATACAGTGTGGTAATTCTCAGTCCATATAGTGCTGGGCTGCAGCAATTACTGACGGTGTGCTCACAATACGGCAAAGACTACGACATTAAATTTAATGCCAAAAAGAGTAATGTGATGATAGTCAGAAGTAGAGAAGATAAGAAATTAGTTCTTCCTGTGTTACACTTGTGCGATATTCCTCTCACGACATGCAAGGAAATAAAATACCTTGGCCCATTTTCTCACTGATGATTGGAATGATGATGACAGAGATATCTATCGACAGTGCTGTAAACTAGATGCTCAGGCAAATATGTTGCTTCGTAAGTTCAGTATGTGTTCTGTAAATGTAAAATGTTCATTATTTAGAGCTCTCTGCATGTCTTTGTACACAGCTCATCTTTGGTTTAGCTACAAGAAAAGTAGTATGCGAAGGCTCATAGTGGCTTACAATGATGCAGTGAGGTTGTTGCTTCGGGTTCCCAGATGGCATAGTGCTAGTCAACGGTTTGTGTCCTCTGGTATTCCTACATGTGAGGCACTTTTAAGACAATTTGATGTATAATTTTATTTGTCGCTTGGATGAGTCAGAGAACAGCATCATAGAGGCTTTAACAAGCCCGAGCAAGAGCTGCACTCGGTACTCATCCAGGCTCAGAAAACACTGGCGAGATAGCCTACATATGAATTGAATGATGAACTGCTGTGGTCTTATCCTGTATGTTTTTTGTTTCTTCTTTTATTGCCACGGAACCAACTGTGTTGTCTGAAATAAAGTTTGAATTGAATATAAATGTGTTGAAATGATGCACACCACAGGCATATTTTCAAAAACAGACATGAAAACATGGAGTACTGGGTTTCAATATGTCACTCAATGTTCTAGATTATATACCTTAAATACAGAGTTGTAAGTAACATGTTGATACAGAATATATATTAGAAAAGGAGAAGTTAATGGATTCTCAATGTAAGTTAACAGCAATCCTCTGCTCTTCAAAGTACAATAAGTAGGGGGGACAAAGGAGGACGGTCTGCAGGACAGATAATAATGCACTATACTCGTTTTTAACAGTCTCTTCTGCACTATATTCACTTTTTGAATCGTCCTATATCACAGCTGTTACCCTGCACTATATTCAGTTTTAACAGTTGTCTTCATCTCCTTGTATTTTTATATCTGGTATATTTTTTTTGTACTTTGCACTACTAACTTTTTTACTGCCTTTTTACTAACATGTTTTTGCACTATGGAACTGTGATGCAGGAAACTTGAATTTCCCTCAGGATCAATAAAGGTTACTATCTATCTATCTATCTATCTATCTAGCTATCTTATACAACTTGAAAACATGTACCAAGACTTGTTTGCACTGTATCTATCTTACCAACATCCATCCACGCAGGAGGAACAATCCTACATTTCTGTCTCTGTTTCAGGTTAAGAGCCAGCCACACAGGAACATCTACAGACAGCCCGGGGTTGAAGGGACCCAGGTCACCCTGAGGATAGAGAGACCCAAACATTGCTGCAGTTAACAAACACAGAGAGACACATAGATGTAGATGAGGACAGAGAGACACATAGATGTAGATGAGGACAGAGAGACACATAGATGTAGATGTGGTAACAAACACCTACTGACTCACCCCGATCAAATAGATCTTGTCTAAACTGAAGTTTGGTATTATCTTCACCGTCTCCTTCTCGGCCAGGAACTCTACCTCCGAGGCATCCATAGCTGTGTGTGTTTGGCTAGATTAGTTTATTATTTCCCTGCA
Organism: Sebastes umbrosus; assembly: GCF_015220745.1. Taxonomy (NCBI): domain Eukaryota; kingdom Metazoa; phylum Chordata; class Actinopteri; order Perciformes; family Sebastidae; genus Sebastes; species Sebastes umbrosus. Next base: position 19,731,891 of record NC_051270.1, read on the forward strand.
CTTAGTTTACCCCTCTCATCAGGCGCTGCTACACGTTCTGATCTCCCGCGCTGCAGACGGCGTCAACGTACACGGAATACGTAAGGATGAGACAACTACGTCACAAACAAAGAACACGGTAACGGTGAGCACTTTTTACCGTTGTTGTGTACTTAAACCATGGATGTATTAAAGACTTAAACGGCTTCCGTTTCTGTATGTAATCCTCCAAACTTGTTTGGACCTGAATCTTTTAGAGAAATTGTAATTTGAAGGCTGTTTTATTGGCGCGCACGTGGCTGGTTTGTAGTGACGACACTGACCAATCCTTAATGTTTTGCTTTGTCTGGCCCGGAAGGAGGAGGTGGGTCATGTGACAGCAACGACAGGAAGCGCACTAGTGATGGGAATTACGGCTCTTTTTAGTGAGCCAGATCATTTGGCTCAGCTCACCAAGAAGAGCCGGCTCTTTCGGCTCCCAAACGGCTCTTAATTTTACCACTTCTGCCTTTTATAATTCAGACAAATGTAGCGCTGGTTTTACCTATGATTAGTGTGTGTTGCACATATATCACTTAAATTATTCAATATAATTATACTAAACCTTATAATTTCCAGAATACCATAATTTGACATGCTGCTTCGTTTCCGACTGTCACTCATCTTGTCTGCTATTCGCGCATCGCACTACTCTCTCTCTTTCTCTCCTCCTCTCCCTCCTGCTCTGTACCAGTAGACCGTCAGCGCGCTGAGCACCCCCATCCCTCCCTGCTTGATGGTATGATCTTGTCTGTCATCACCTGATTGGTCGCACGGACGTCATGAACACAACATTCAGTCACAGTCAGTGCATGGAGTGCCGTGGCGCGGAGAAAATCGTCCTATTATTCCGCCTTGAATTAAAAAAAAAAAAAAAAGACGAGAGCCGGCTCTTATCGTTCACTTAAAAGAGCCGGCTCTTTGAACCGGCTCGTTCACGATCTACACATCACTAACAGCAACGTTCAGTAAGCGCCACTAGGTGACAACGTGGTCATTAAAGCTCTACATTCACCAGTTTACTTTAGTAAGATACACAAGTACTCAGTATGCTAACTGATATGTAACCTATTATAAACCATAATTTAGAGGTGCTATTATTGTACACTACATTCATATGGAAATATTGTACTTTTTACTTCACTGTATATATTTGACAGCTATAGTTCGCAGATCTATTTCGACCTCACTCTGACCGTCACCACGGTCTTCCACCTTGAATGAAGCCATTTCTTCTTCCTATCTGCGAGACCATAATATCAACAAAGTCATGTTACTGACCTTAAGAGGCTGGCGTAGGTTATAAGCAACCGGAAAACCATGCCTCTTCCTCTTTGCCTTTCTCGCCTCATCGGAGACCTGGTAAGTATGTCGGGAAGCCAATAATCCGTCACTTTATTGTGCAGGTGCTTGTGTCCCTGAGGATTTCTGTGGTTTTCCCCGTGGAGTTCTGTATGTAACTCTCTGTTTGTTGCAGGTAGGATAAGTGATATCACCTGCGGCTGATTACCCCATAGCCTGTTGGCGTTTTTGCGTAAGTTGGCGTTTGGGGAGTAGCTTTGCAGTATTATTCTCCTCTTGGAAGCAGCTGTAGAGTTACTTCTTTCAGCTGTTTTCGCAAGTTAAGTTTTTCTGTTTCACCCTTCGTACACATGCGACACGAGTAGTGTTATTTATTTAAACAGTCACGCGCCGATTAAAAAAGCCGTTTGAGTGTTATAGTCTCACCCGGTAGAGCGGGCGCTCTTACGCGGTAGGCCGGGTTCGAATCACCTTCGGCATATTTCATTTAGCCAAGGATTTTGCCTTGCATTCCCCTTGTGTTTAAAAGGGCGTTTTCATTTTCCCCTTAAACCTCTGTGCGCAGTAGGGGGATTGGTTATTTGTTCCCCCTTGTACGTCCGCGTACAGGAAAGGGTGATTTTAGTTCTTATGAGCAGTATTTTTGTTTATACTTTTGAGCCAGTGAGTGCATATATCCCCATTGACTACTGGGGGCAGGTGGATACTCAGTCTCAAATCCTGGCCGCCATTCGTGGTCTGGCAGACAGGGTGAGTAGAATGGAGGCTCAGAGAGCAGCTCCACTGACTGCGGCTTGTTCGGAGGGGATCTCCCCTAGGGACTTGCCGGCATATGGAGAACATCAGGCCGATCACCCTGATGCTAGGTCTGAAAAATTGTATTTAAAAAAAAAAAGTCCAGAAGCAAAAGTCTGAAAAATGTCTGAAAAAAATGTCTAAAAAAAAATTCTGAAAAATGTCCGGAAAACAAAAGTCCGAAAAATGTCAAGAAAAGTTTAAAAAATATATATAAAAAAAAAAGTCTGAAAAGTTTAAGAAAAAAAAAAGTCTGAAAAATGTTTGAAAAAAAAAATTCTGAAAAAAAAGTAAGAAAAGTATTTGAAAAAAAATGTCTGAAAAATGTCCGGACACAAAAGTCTGAAAAATGTCAAGAAAAGTCTGAAAAATTTTATATATATATATATATATATATATATATATATATAAAAAGTCTGAAAAGTATTCGAAAAAAAAAAGTCTGAAAAATGTCCAGAAGCAAAAGTCTGAAAAATGTCTGAAAAAAGGTCTAAAAAATGTTATGTAAAAAAAAAAAGTCTGAAAAATGTCCGGACACAAAAGTCTTAAAAAATGTCAAAAGTCTGAAAATATATGTAAAAAAAAGTCTGAAAAAATATCCGTAAAAAAAAAAGTTTTGAAAAATTTCTGAAAAAAAGGTTTGAAAAATGTCTGAAAAAAATGTCTAAAAAAAATTCTGAAAAATGTCCGGAAAACAAAAGTCCGAAAAATGTCAAGAAAAGTTTAAAAAATATATATAAAAAAAAAGTCTGAAAAGTTTAAGAAAAAAAAAGTCTGAAAAATGTTTGAAAAAAAAAATTCTGAAAAAAAAGTAAGAAAAGTATTTGAAAAAAAATGTTTGAAAAATGTCCAGAAGCAAAAGTCTGAAAAATGTCTGAAAAAAGGTTTAAAAAAAAAAAAGTCTGAAAAATGTCTTGACACAAAAGTCTGAAAAATGTCAAGAAAAGTCTGAAAATATGTATAAAAAAAAAAGTCTGAAAAATATTCGAAAAAAAAAAATGAAAAAGTCTGAAAAATGTCCCGAAAAATGTCTGAAACAAATGTCTGTTTGAAAAATACTGGAAAAAAAGACTGAAAAAAAGTTTGAAAAATGTCTGAAAAAAAAGGTTTGAAAAATGTCTGAAAAAAAAGTCTAAAAAAACTTTGAGAAAATCTAAACAATGTCTGAAAAGGTAAAAAAAAAAAAAAAAAAAGTCTGAAAAATGTCCGAACACAAAAGTCTGAAAAATGTTAAGAAAAGTCTGAAAAATATATATATATATAAAAAAAAGTCTGAAAAGTATTTGAAAAAAAAGTCTGCAAAAGTCTGAAAAATGTCCTTAAAATATTTGAAAAAAAAAGTCTGAAAAATGTCCGGACACAAAAGTCTGAAAAATGTCAAGAAAAGTCTGAAAATGATATATATATAAATATATATATATATATATATATATATATATATATATATATATATATATATATATATATATATATATATAAAAAAAGTCTGAAAAATATATTAAAAAAAAAGTCTGAAAACTGTCCAGTAGCAAAAGTCTGAAAAATGTCCAGAAGGAAAAAGTCTGAAAAATGTCCAGAAGCAAAAGTCTGAAAAAAGGTCTAAAAAATGTTATGTAAAAAAAAAAAATTCTGAAAAATGTCCGGAAAACAAAAGTCCGAAAAATGTCAAGAAAAGTTTAAAAAAATATATATAAAAAAAAAAGTCTGAAAAGTTTTCAAAAAAAAAGTCTGAAAAATGTTTGAAAAAAAAAAGTCTGAAAATTATTTGAAAAAAAGTCTGAAAAAGTCCAGAAGCAAAAGTCTGAAAGATGTCTTTAAAATATTTGAAAAAAAAAAGTCTGAAAAATGTCCGGACACAAAAGTCTGAAAAATGTCCAGAAAAGTCTGAAAATTATATATATATATAAAAAACTGTCTGAAAAATATATAAAAAAAAAAGTCTGAAAACTGTCCAGAAGCAAAAGTCTGAAAAATGTCCAGAAGCAAAAGTCTGAAAAATGTCTGAAAAAAGGTCTAAAAAATGTTATGTAAAAAAAAAAGTCTTAAAAAATGTCAAAAGTCTGAAAATATATATAAAAAAAAGTCTGAAAAAATATCCGTAAAAAAAAAGTTTTGAAAAATGTCTGAAAAAAATGTCTAAAAAAAGTTTGAAAAATGTTGGAAAAGAAAAGTCTAAACAATGTCTGAAAAAGGTAAGGTAAGGTTAGAGTCTTTCACTC